>NC_086455.1:127012338-127094838 GCF_028390025.1 Pseudophryne corroboree
GCAATTGCCATTTACAGTGCTTTTGTTTTTCCTATTGCACTACTTTTCAGAAAACTCTGTACCAGTGATTCTGAAACTCTGTCCTCAAAACCCCAAATAGTTCATGTTTTCCTGGTCACCTAACATGTACACAGGTGTATTCATTACTTACTGTTACATTTTAAAAGATCTATATAGTGTGGCAGATGCTCAGTTAGCTTAGTGATATCATTCAGGTGCTTGAAAGGGAGTTGTATTTCTAAGCAAGAAAAAAAGGCATTTTGTTTCCCCCAGCACCCTGAATGATAACCATAACCAGATGTAAATCCCACACAATATTAGAATTTAGAGATCTCGGTTACATATATTTGCACAAATGTATGAATAAGCCCCAAAGCCGCATCAAGGCATCTCTGTGTATTTGGGGTCCCTAGCGCTATATCTAGGTGCAGGGTGTGGCACCCCAAAACACCAGCATAAGCCAGAAAGCCCAGGGCAGCATTCCAGTGAAAAAACTATAGTGTTAGGAAGCCGAAGCTATAAAGAAGGTGATGCAAAAATTAGATGTAATTAAAATGGAGAAATAGTGTTAAAGAAATTAGTGTGTGAAAAGTGTTAATAGAATGTAAAGGTATGCCACACTTAAGCCATCCAGCTCAGCCAGTCCAGAGTCACCTCACCTCACACCTCCATTACCCCAATCTGGGTCTATGATTAACCAGAAAGGAGCCACATGATAATGGCTCCTTACTTAAATATATCTAAGCTAAGAGCTACCTACCTTGGAGCAACCCCATAATGCTCCATATGGCATGTCAGGGCCTTAACCTCCTCCTAATGCAGGAACCTCTCCGCTTTGGGGCTTATTCATACATTTGCGCAAATATATGTAACCAAGATCTCTGAATTCTAATATTGTGTGGGATTTACATCTGGTTACTGTTATCATTCAGGGTGCTGGGGGAAACAAAATGCCTTTTTTCTTTTCTTACAATTTAAAAGATCCCCAGGTGTAGCTAGTTCTTTTACTTGTGATTCTGTGAGTAGACCTTGAAGACTTGAACTGTTTGGGGCCCTAAGGACAGACCTGGGCAGATGTATTAACCTGAAGAAGGCATAAGATAAACCAGTGATATGTGCAAGGTGATAAAGGCACCAGCCAATCGGCTTCAATATGTAAATTAACAGTTAGGATCTGATTGGCTGCTGCCTTTATCACCTTGCACATATCACTGGTTTATCACTTTCTTATGCCTTCTCCAGGTTAATACACCTGCCCCAGAGTTTGAGAACCTATGCCCTATACATTAGGAAAAACTCTGTAAGACTGTTTGTTTAAAATGTACTTTATTCAACTTCAAAGGATCCTTAAGCATGATCATTACGGTAAAACACATTGGGGTGGATGTATTATGTGGTGTCATGAAGGGGGCGTGTGGTGTGGTATCAGCACACGTTATGTGCGCTGTATTAATGCGGCTGTAGGTGATGTTGCCCATACACCACAGCCAGTCAGTGCTGTCCCTGGCTGCGGGGGGGAGGGGGGGGCATGAGTGCCAAGATGATGCACTGTGTGCTGTAGCAGCGATCGCCGGGGGGGTTGTTGTAGAGTGACACCAGCATGATATATTCCGGTATCATATATTTACTCCACTGTTCATATCTATCCATTTTTTATTTATTTTTTGATACATTTTTTTTTTTACCTTGCAGCTCTAGTAGAAGGTATTATTTAGATTTTATCTGCCCACACCATTATATACATGGTTGGGTCGCATTATTATGACCACCCGCCAATAGCCAGAGTAACCGCCATATGCAGCACGGACAGCAGCTAGACGGGCCGAGAGTGACTCAGTAAGGTGCTGGTGGGTTGGCACAGGTACATTTTGATGGTGAGCTGCTCCACTGTTGCATGTCAGTCAGCCCTCACGCACCTTCGTAGCCAACGTTCACCTCTCACATCAATGGTACATGATGCTCTGCAATATCCACGTCAGTTATTCACAATGATGCCATTTGTCCAGACACGACACACCTTCACCACAGCAGCACTTGAACAGTTCACAAACTGCGCTGTTTTAAAAATACTGCCAGCCTTGGCCTGAAAGCCAATAATCATCCCTGTTTGCAACTCTGATAGATCACCCCTTTTACCTATGGGATTTATTCGGCTTTGTTAGCATACCAAAAAAGCACACTAATGGGTAAAACTATGGAGATATATCCTATATTTCATCTATAGTACATTGTCCTAGTGAGCTTTTATCTGCCATAACTTTCTGTATCAACATGTGGATGAATGCATGCATTTTGACTTTGCATGTAAGCCTGTCCCTCTCACTTTGTTTGCGCATATTGCATAGAGAAGGACTTCCTCTCAACATGCTGTTCAGTGTGGAAAGTGATGGCATAGAACAGTATTTCTCATCACAATGCTGGACCTTGGGTTTGATTCCGGCCTAGGTGCTGTCTTTGTGGAGTTTATTTGTTCTCTGTGTGATCAAGTGTTGCTTAATAGGCTTTTTAACATCTATTAACTTGGTTGGGGAGGGGGGAATTAAGTTAGCCACTGTAACATGGGCTAATTGGTCCTCCGGGGCTATTCTGTTATTACGAAATCAGCCCGCAGTACTGCTCTTATCAGGGATTTTTAACTAGCAGATTAACAGGTGCTGTGACCCTGTTAACGTTCTGTGGGGGGAATTCAAATGTTTGAAATGTTGGTTGGGTGTCTGTTTTTTCCTGTCTATTAGATAGGAAAAAGACACCCAACTGACTTTTCAAACATTTGAATTCCCCCCAATGTGTTAATACACGTTAATTTACTGGGTGTTAAATAGGGGTTGGGTGAATAAAGGGCTTGATTTGAATAGCCTCAGGTCATAAAGACCAAGGCTACCAACCTTTTACACCTCAGTTACTTAATTGGGCTAATTTAATTTTGCCCTAATATTAAAGTTTTAAGGTCTATATACTAAGCCTGGGAGAGAGATAAAGTACCAACCAATTGGCTCCTAACTGCCATTTCTCTTTCATCCATCTGGGGGACGCTGCGCCATTACTTGTGGGATAGAGGTGTGTGGTTGTGGAGTTTGGCACAGAACTATTAAAACCTGACTCCTCCCCCCTCTAACCCCTCCCATCTCCTTCCTGCCTAGCCAGCACCTCAGTTTTAGTTTTGTGCCTGTGGAGTACAGACACAGATTTTTTTCTCTGAAAGATTTTAGTTAGATATTTTATTATTTTATTCTTGGAGTGCCTAGTCCCTGTATACAGGTGGCAGGTACTATTAGAGTGGGGTTAGCTAGATTTTCCCACTCTATTCTGCTGCTGCAGGCCACCACACTTCGGTCACTGGGGCTGGATTCCTGTCTCTGAGAAGTCGGCAGTGAGGAGGTACTGGATAGACACAATCTGTCTCTGACAGTATTGGTCTATCCTTCCTATGTATATATATCTATATATATATATCTATCTATATATATATATATATATATATTCATTTTATGAAACTGTCCTCCTCTCTCTCTCTAAGGGGAGGAAATTTTTGCAATACACCCCCCCCCCCCCCCCCCCTTCCCCCAGACCTCTCTCCGGAGGTGAGCGGCGGCGCGCAGTAGCGAGGGCTTTACTCATCCCTGCTACTGTCTTTTTGGGTAGGCCGGGAGAGGGGTGAGTCACTCCCCGGGGAAGCCGCTACCCGAACAGAGCAGCTCGGTGTAGCGGCGCGCGAGAGCCGCGGACTTCCGGCTGCAGCGCGCCTGCTGAAGCTGACAGGCGCTTCCTTGTTCAAGAAGGGACGGATTCCCGCCCTCCACTGCCACGCGCGCACTCCCGTCCAGGTATGCAGGGCTCCGGCCGCCATCTTCTCCAGAGGCAGTACGGTGGACACTGTGCAGCGCTCGCAACACTTGTTTGGCAAGGCTGATCACCTAACAGCAAGTATATTTTGGGGGCACAGTATAATTCACAGTAGATTTACATTGTGTCATGCTATACTTTTAGGGGAGGTAATTTTTGCAATATATAATCTGCATTGCACAGTATGATTCATAGTATATTTGCAATATACAACAGTATATGTCAAAGTATTGGACTACTCTACTGAGTTTATTGTTCATTTGTAGTGCATTTGCTGTTCATTAAAAAAAAATAATAATAATAATAATAAAAATAAAATAAAAATAAATAAAAATAATAATAAAAAAAAAAAAAAAAAGGAATTAATTAATTAATTATGAAATCTACAAAGGGTAAGACCGCCTCTGTGGTTTATTTTTTCCTGCTCACTATGTGGATCATAGCTAGCGAAGGGAAGCCCGGACGCAGGTACTCTCTGTGTTTCATGCTCTGGTGCATCTGTGGCGGACCAGCAGGGAAGTTCCGCGGATCAGTCTATGCCTCCATGGCTACAGTGGAAGCTCTATGGGTTCAAAATATGGGCTCAATCTCTAAACAAATTTGTTAACTCTGCCGGCAGTTCTTCTGCTACAAAACGGCCACAGCCGTTACCCGCTATAACTTTTCCGAAGGAGTAGTTGGAAACATTCCCATTGGAGGATGGGGAAGTAGACCCAGAGTGGGATGGTAGGATGAGTAGTTTTTGTACTAGCTCAGGTGTTAGATTCTGATATAAGCCATCCGTCAGACTCTTAATATTCAGAGTTCGGAAGTGGCGGGTTCTTCCTCTGCCTTTTTAAAAACACAGAAACTTTGCGGATATTTAAAGGAGCCCTGGCTTAAGCCGGATTCTCCTTTCCCAGCCCCAAAAGAAATTGAAATTTATATATCCTTTTACAGAGGAGGATACAAGATGTTGAGAAACAGCCCCAAAAGGGTAGACGCTCCTATTTCACATTTAGCAAAAGCTACGGTTATTCTTTTTGTACAGTCTGTGACGTTGAAAGATCCTACAGATAGGTAGATTGAAACAATAATTAAATCTGTTATCTTTATCAGGTGTTTTTCTACGCCCAATTCTAGCTAGCACTTGGGTCCTCATGGCCGCGGATGACTGGCTGGCACAGGTTGTATCTGGAATGCAGTCTCACGATCCATCGGAAGCCATTCAGTTAGCAGAACAGATTTAGGAGGCTCTTACTTATGTGAGGCCTTGTTAGATTCTACTGCGCTACAATCCCGTATTTCTGCCTTGACCGTGACAGCAAGACGGTCTCTTTGATTTCGGGTTTGGGAATGCCGTTTCTGACTCGAAACAGAACTTGACGGCGGTACCCTTTGAGGGTGAGTTTCTTTTTGGGTCGGAATTACAGAAGATTATTTCAGATACTACAGGGGGCAAGAGCCCTTTTCTTCCATTTGCTCCTCCGAAACCGAAGACCACGAGGTTTCGGTCTTTTCGTACACAGGACAGAGGTAGTTTCCATTCCTTTCGTTCTTTCTCCAGGTTCCCACGGAGAGAGGCATTCAGAGGTAGAGGAACACAGGCGACTCGTAGACCAGCCAGTAAACCTGCCGACAAACCTACTGCATGACGGTTAACGATCTCTGGAGGGATCAATGACTGTTGGGGCTTGGTTACGGCAGTTCAAGGAAGTGTGGCTCCTGTCAAAACCAGATCGGTGGGTGACGGAGGTCATATCCAGAGATTGTATTTTACATCTCGAGGAACCAGTCCCATATCGTGTGTTCGTCACTCCTCTCCAAAACGCTCCCTCTAACCGTCGAGCTCTTCTTTATGCAACAGCCACTCTCTTACGAAATGGAGTAATTCTTCTAGTTCCTGCTCAGAGAGAGGTCGGGGATTTTACTCAGGTCTTTTTCTTGTGGACAAACCGTTTCGGCCCATTTTAAATCTAAAAGGGTTTAAATCCATATCTCTCAACCCAAAAGTTCAAAATGGAATCCATCCGTTCGATTATCGCTGCCATGAAACCAGGGGAATATTTGGCTTCAATAGACATAAAAGGCGTCTACCTGCATGTTCCTATTTGGACGGGTCGTCAATCTCGTCTGAGATTCGCAGTCGGTCCTTGCCATTTTCAGTTTCTCTTCCCTTTGGTCTATCCACGGCTCCTCAGGTATTCACAAGGTCATGGGCCGTGTGGTGACAATTCTGCGGTGCCAGGGTGTCAACATTACTCCGTATTTAGACGATCTTTTCATCAGGACTGTCAGAGTTGATCCTTCACCAGAACTTGCGTCTCACGATAGAGACTCTATAGTCATTCAGATGGATAATAACTTTTCCACAATCGTCTTAACTTTCTTCCCAGAAAATGATATTTCTGGGGCTCTTATTCGACGCCACTAACCAGAAATCGTTTCTTCCTCGCGGACAGGACCTCATCTCGAATTACAACTGATCCGCTTGTCTGTAAAGACTCGTCAGTCGCTTCGCTGGTGGCTTCACAGCCCCAATTTGACCAAAAGGGGGTTCCGTTCATGACTTGGTCTTGGGTCATGGTCACCACAGACGCAAGCCTCAGAGGTTGAGGGGCGGTGTTTCAGACTCATCACTTTCAGGGGTTCTGGAACAGTCGAGTCGAAGTTACAGATCAACATCTTGGAGTTGAAGGCAGTCCGGTATGCACTCCTTCGGATTCAAACCATGGTAAAGGGTCATCCAGTCCGGGTTCAGCCCGACAACGCCACGGCAGTTACTTAAATAAACAAGCAGGGAGGAACTCGAAGCTGGACCGCCAGGAAAGAAGTCGCTCAGATTCTCACTTGGGCCGAACATTGGGTTCCGATCATATCCGCGATTCACATTCCAGGAGTCGAGACCTGGGAAGCGGTTTTTCTTAAGCCGTCACACGGTGCATAAGGGAGAGTGGGGGCTTCACCAGGAGGTGTTTCTGACTCTAGTAGCCCGGTGGGGGATACCCGATGTAGATCTGATGGCATCTTGTCTCAACAATAAACCTCCTCTCTACGGGTCGCGTGCTCAGGACCCTTAAGCAATTCTAATCAATGCACTGACGGCGCTGTGGCACTTTCAACTGGGATATGTGTTTCCACCATTTCCACTGATTCCACGTCTGCTTCAACGCGTTCAGAGAGAAGGTCTTCCAATCATTCTGGTGGACCCAGATTGGCCACGATGACAGTGGTACACTCTTCTGCACAATAGGGTCGTCGAGAAACCATCCTGACCCCCTCTGCTCCAGATCTTATGATTCAAGGACCATGTCACCACACAGGTTGGGTCGGCTGACTTTGACGGCTTGGTTCTTGAATCCAACATTTTAAGTTTTCTCGTCCTGTTGATGATTCAGGCTAGATACCCGGTGGCTTCTGGAATTTACCACGGAGTGTGGCGTATTTACATTGCTTGGTGTGAAAAGCGTGGTTTAACACCGGATGTGTTTAGAGTTTCCTCATCTGTTATCTTTCCTTCAGGAGGGTCTCAATAAGGATCTGAGACTTCTTCACTAATGGGGTCAAGTTTCTACCTTATCGGTTCTACTTCATAGGAGACGGCTATCATTCCAGAAGTTCAGACGTTCCTTCAGGAAGTTCTTCGGATTCAGCCACCTTTATTTTTTTGGTTCCTCCGGTTCCTCAATGGGACTTTAACTTAGTCCTTACGGCTTTTCAGAAATCTCCATTTCAACCTTTGGAATCTGTACAATTGCGGTTTATAACGTTCAATGTCTTCCGATTGACAATTGCCTCCAAAAGATGAGCATCTAAATTGGCAGCTCTTTCTTGCAGACCACCCTTGTTGGGTTTTCATGATGATCGGGTGGTTCTGCGAACAAAACCTTCCTTCCTTCCGAAGGTTGTGTCAGCGTTTCATCTAAATCAGGACATTGTCCTTTCAGCGTTTACTCCTCCTCCTTCCGGGGAGGATTCCCATTTGGCTCTTTTAGATGTGCTTAGGGCCTTACGGATTTATTTATCTCGTACGAATTCTATCCGTCGTACGGATGCATTGTTGGTTTTTAATGGCTGCGTCCAAGCGAGATTGGCCGGATTCCAAGTACACAGTGACTTGTTGGGTAACTACGACCATCACACAGTCTTCTAATGTTTCAGTTCCTGACTTGATTCAAGCTCCTTCGACTCCAGCAGCTATTGGAGCTTCTTGAGATGTTCGCGGGGCTGCGTCTATTGAGCAGTCGTGTAGGGCGGCGACCTGGTCATCTGTGCATATGTTTTAAAAAGGTTTTACCCTTCTAACACTTTCGGTTTGGAGACTGCCCCTGTTGGGCGTCAAATTTGGCGGACGGCTATGCCGTCTGTCTCCCTCCTCTCATTTGCTTGCTTTGGGAAATCCCACAAGTAATGGCGCAGCGTCCCCCAGATGGATGAAAGAGAAATAGGGATTTTTGTTTACTTACCGTAAAATCTCTTTCTCTGATTCCATCTGGGGGACGCTGCGATCCCTCCCATATGTTGTCTGGTTTAACCAGTTAATTTTTTTCGGTCTATCTCCTTTGGCTTGGCTAAACGTTAACTGAGGTGCTGGCTAGGCAGGAAGGAGATGGGAGGGGTTAGAGGGGGGAGGAGTCAGGTTTTAATAGTTCTGTGCCAAACTCCACAACCACACACCTCTAACCCACAAGTAATGGCGCAGCGTCCCCCAGATGGAATCAGAGAAAGAGATTTTACGGTAAGTAAACAAAAATCCCTATGTTACAGGCTGGGTTTGAAAAATGTCAGGAGCTGATTGGCTGGCAGTTGATCTCTCTCCAAGGGGGATGCAGTTCATTTACCATAGTTTGTGAGGGTGACAAAATAGTATTGTCCATCGAGTTCTTCCTGTTAGTGATCTCCTACTCTGTAAAAGTTTTAAGACTTATTTTAGCTGGGGTGAATGTTTAGCCGTTATTTCAAGTACTCAACTGACCGAGTCTGCCATTACTACTGTCTCAGCCAGGAAATTCCAAATTCGTATTGTCCTTAATGTGAAGAAACCTTTCCATCTCTGTGCAAAATCTCCTCTCCTCTAACCTAAGCGGATGTCCACGTGTCCTTTATGGTGATCTTACCAAGAACAAATCCCCCGCTAGCTCTGTGTATTGACCCCTTTATACATTTGAAAATGTTAATCATGTCCCCTCTTAATCTCCTTTTTCCATTGTAAACATGCCTAGCCTATCAAGCCTTTCCTCGTATTCTAGCGTCTCCACCCCCTTATTCAATTTGGTCGCCCATATCTGAACCTTTTCTAGTTCCAGTATATCCTTTTTGTAGTACGGTGCCCATAGTTGTGCGCAGTATTCGAAATGTGGCCTCACTGGTGATTTTCATAATGGGAGTATAACACTCTCATCCCTTGCATCAATTCCACGCTTTATGCATGCTAATGCCTTGTTTGCCTTTTTTGCTGCATTCCTACTTTGGGTACTACTGCTAAGTTTGTTATCTTTGTGAATACCTAAATCCTTTTCCAATACAGAATCCCCTAGTTTCTCCCCATTTAGTATGTAGGTAGTATTTTTGTTCTTTCTACCAAAGTGCATTACCTTACATTTGTCTATATTAAACCGCATTCTCCATTTTGCTGCCCATGATTCCAATTTGAATAAGTCGTTCTGTAGAGATTTAGCATCCCCCTCTGAATTTTACACAGTTTGGTGTCATCTGCAAAAATTGACACTGTACTCTCTAGACCTACTTCTAGATCATTTATGAAAATGTTAAACAATAGTAGTCCAAGTACAGACCCTTGTGGCACACCACTTAGTACGTCAGACCAATTTGAATACGTTCCATTTACCACCACTCGCTTCTCCCTTTTATCCAACCAATTTCTAACCCAATTGTATACTATGCTCCCTAGCCCAAGTTCTTTTAATTTGAAGATAAGTCTCATGTGAGGTACTGTATCTAAAGCTTTTGCAAAGTCTAAAAAGATTACATCCACCTCTTTATCCTGATCTAGGTACGCACGAACTCTCTCATAAAAGCCTATTAAGTTAGTTTCACATGATCTATTCTTCACAAATCCGTGTTGGCTCCTATTAATAACCTTATTGGTTTCAATGAACTCTTGTATTCTATCTCTTAAAATACCTTTCAGTGCTTTCCCCACTATAGATGTAATACTTACTGGTCTATAATTACCCAGTTCAGATTACTTCTAGGCAGAATCCCAGCGGTCAGAAGATTGATGCCGGAATCCCGACCAAAGCCCTAGTTCCCACTTGGGTGGTGGTCCACGCCACCACCCGAGGGGCAATATAATAGTGTGGCAAGCAAAGCTAGCCACCAGGCCCAAAGCGTAGTGAGCCTGTGAGGGGACTCTCTGTGCTCGCCGACAGGATTCCGGCGTCGGTCTCCGGAACGCCAGGATCCTGACCTCTGGTATTCTGACCCCTCCAGGGCTTATTACATAGACCTCCCATGTCTGGTAATGCGTCTTACTAGTGTGTCATGTAACATGTTTAAATTATGACCTTTGGTTATTGGTACCTACTATTACAGTTGTTTGTGGATTATTTTTCTCCACAAGAAATTAGATTTGTTTTCAGCAGTGTAAATCGGGATAATGGTTACTTGGCTGGTATGCAGTCTCCATGTGTCTGTTCTCTATGTCGATATTCACAAGATTGATATTGATGTCAACACATGCAGACCTTTCCATGACGTTACAGGTCGGATTCTGGTTAGGGACAGGATGACAGGAAAAACAGTATGTCGGCATCCTAACCATGTTGACATAAAATCAGTGTCCGCATTGGTCAATGTTGCCACAATGGTCATATTGACATGTTTAATGTTTAACATAATTAAATGTGTATCAAATCTACAGAACCTCTATCGTTATTTTTTTTTTAATGCTGGCCAAGTGAAAATATTCTTTCAAATGTACAACGTTCCGCTGCTCTGTCCAGCTGGACACGTTACTCTTTATCACGGGGAGGAATCTTTACTCCTTTTCTGTCGCACTCCTCTTGGGTTCAAAGATGCCTCCGCTCTGAGTGCCTTCACAACCGTTCCTGGGGCACATCGTGGAGACATTATCACTTACACAATATTCACTTCAAAATGAAACTCACTGCTGGCTTGTTACGGTTTCTCTTATGTCCTAGAGGATACTGGGAATCCATTTAGTACCATGGGGTATAGACTGGTCCACTAGGAGCCTTAGGCACTTTAAGAATTTGATAGTGTGCGCTGGCTCCTCCCTCTATGCCCCTCCTACCATACTCAGTTTAGAAAATGTGCCCGGAGGAGCCGGTCACATCGCTGGAAGCTCCTGAAGAGTTTTCTGCATTTATTTTATATGTTTGTTATTTTTAGGCACGACTGGATGGCACCAGCCTGCCTGCTTCGTAGGACTTAGGGGTGGCAAATGGCCCAACCTCTCAGGGTTAATGGTCCCGTTCCCTGCTGGCAGGACACTAGCTCCTGAGGGAACTATTTGCACGCCCCACCACGGCAAGCGTACATTCCCGCAGCACGCCGCCATCACTTATGCCACAATTATGTGGATAGAATTTGTTTTGTTTCAGTTTTAAATAATTTTAGCTTTTTTTTTATTTGTGTTGTAACATTTTAAACTAGATTTCCAGGAATGTGAGTATATTCGTATGCGGTCTCTAGACCTGTTGCTCCCTAAACTGCCTTCGTAATGGCCATTATGTTTTCATCCAATATGGTTACGACGTGTTATTTTCTAATACCTTAAGGCCTGGTTTTCCCTTGGGATTTTTGTGACTGAGGAGTAGTAGCTGCGGGAAAGTACTGTATCAAGACAAGATTAATAAATTAAAATGTTCTGTAGCTTCATTCTGACTTAATTTTATTAATTAGAAATGTAATTGAGATGTAACATGTAAAATCACGATGAATAGTTTCTCGGCCAATGGCAGTAATTTAGAATGTTCAGCTGCAAATGAAACACCTGGCCCTATTTTGAAAACAATAACCAGACCAATGGAAATGAATTTGTGTCTGTTTTAGGAAATTGTTACAAAGCTTGTAAAGTAAATTTGTTGTGTTTTTACTCTTGGAGGTTGAACTGGATACTTTTTGTTTGTTTCGTTTCCTTTATAATTGCAGGCAAATGTTTTCTGCAGCTGCTCTATGTAATTCCTCTAAAAGTAGTGTCACTATACTTTGTGGTTTTATATATATATATATATATATATATATATATATATATATATATTCATACCAAAGTGTGTAATACATCGATTGGCAAGTCCGCAATGTGAAGATGCAGTGAGGGATTGTTAGTGCAGCACTGAAAGGAGGAGGGGAGACATTTGTGGAGATTCCAGAACTATCTTGTTTACCAGTAACACCTAAACTTATAACCCTTTTGTGTCTAGCTCCTTATGAAGCACAGCCCTTGGTGTGGATTGTAACTCAGGAGGATCGTGACAACTAGTGTAGCAGTGAAAGAGTCTCTCTGTCCCCTGGGCCTAAGGATTCCTTGACCCTTCTTCCCCTCTCATTTCTGTTCACTACTGTCCCAACTCTCCACTCTCCTGTCCTAGCCATATATTTGAAAAGAAAGGGGGCGGGGGACTCTGCAACATGTGCTGTAACATTACTCCTTCTCCTTTCTCCAGCAGACCATTGTAGTCACTGTGCTAGGCCCATCACTAAGCACTAGCTGGCTGTAAGGGAGGCTGGTGGGGGGGACACTGCAGTGTATGGTCATTGTGTCTAGTTGTACTGAAGTATTTCCCTTTTCCCCCCTACACCACTGCTGAGGGTCAAAAAATTTTTTTTTTGTCTGTGTGAAAACACGACACTTCTCTCCCCCTACTTGGGGCTGCCTAGAGTGTTGCCATGGAAACCTGGTGCTGGGCATGGAGCACGCATGCTCTGCTGAGACAGGAAGGCTGAGCAGAGGCTTGGCCGGCTGCCAGGGGAGGTTCGCCAGATGCTTTTTGAAATGGGGCTGTCTTTCTTTTCTTCATGTAATGTCTGATTTTTCCCATACGGGAGGGAATGCAGGCAAAGCAGCAAGTGTGTAGTTACCCTGGGCATGCAAAGGGAGTCCTACAGCAGCAGGCCTGTCTGAGAAGCCGCACAGACGCCGCCGCCTGCCAGCTAGGACATGCATGAGCAATTCCCTCTTTGAAAGGAAGAGCTGTCGGTAGGTGAGCATTATGTGATGTTATTTCTGCTGGAGAGTGTGCGTGGGCTCTTGCATTCTACCGCTGGCTGTGTATTTACAGAGACAGGCAGGAAAGTGAGCTTTATTCTATTGTTTGTTTTTTCCTTGATCTTACAGGAGAGTGCTGCATGTGTGCCACTAGCGGAGATTGCCATGTACAGAGCAGGAATGACATGTGGAGGCTGGGCATGTCGGCAGACAATAAGTGTACTCGGTCATGCATTTTCCTGCTCAGGTCTTTTTAGTACAGAGATGGAAGAAAAAGAAGCTGCCCCTCTTATTGTTAGGTGGGAGCCAACCTCTGCCTGCAGATCCTGGAGCCTGGCTTATGTCTGCATGTACGTGAAGTTTGTGGAACTGCAGTGTAGGAAAATGGGAAGGCCGTCCTTCATCCCAGCCTCTTCATGTCTTCAGGAGTTAGATGGCAGCAGAGCAGAATCAAGACCTTTTTTCTATGTAGCCATGAGGTTCCGTGGCCTGCATGCATGAACTTTACGTAAAGAGCATATTTTATGTCCTTTTCTACAAAGATGTCCTTTTAGATCAATGTCTTTAGAGTTGCACACGATAATGACCAAGCAGTTCTGTTTGTAGGTGTTTGTTGTATGTTGATCATTGTTTCAAACCTACTAAAAATAATATAGAGCATGTTTAAAGTAGGGAGTTTTTCCTGCGCTTATACATGACTGTCCTGTGCAGTGTCTCTGTTGTCTGGCAGAGGTTTGGAGTCTCGCATATGGTGTTATGTTAAGCAGGTGGGTGTGGAAAGAAGCTCCTTAATTCTACGTATCTACGTTTTGGTTTAGGATTCTGGTAGTCTAACGCCGCACCTAAAGTAAGAATGATTAGGCTGTTGGGATTGGATGTATTCAGCCATTTTTCCTGCATGCTGTACTTCCTATTGTGCATGCCATTTCCAATTAATGTCTTCACTTATGACTAGCCTGCCTGTCTCTTCCCTGCTAATACAGCACAATGACGAGCCAGCACTACCCGTGGGCAGACCAGATAAAGCCATACATTTTCTTTCAGTATTTTTCATGTAAACCTGCTATATTTTTTTGTATTTGTAATAAATTCATGCTGGATGATTGACTTCACGGTACAACGCTATACACAAAGGACACAAGTACATTCATATAGATCAACCACTCCTGTTTACAGGTCATGCTTTATTAGCAATCTGAACATGTACAACAAAGGTCCATGTTTAAAGCAAAATATGGCAAATACTTTGTGCTGGGCTCTTCTGCGCATAAATTACATCCTGCGTACAAGCCTACTTTATCACCTACAAGTCTATTTCTGTAAAGACTTTTAGACCATGTTGTGGTATACAGTAGCTTATACAGTGGCAGGACACACTGTGTAATTATTATTGCTAAGAGATGCTTACCTTGGCTGTCTGTATTTACGGAGTAAAGAGGCCCCACCCACTTGCATCTGTCACAACATAAAGTTTTGCGGAGTAAATTGTGTCAAATTGTGTAAATTGTACAAAACCCTTTGACATGATTTAATTCAGCGTTAAGCCTTAGACTGATCCTGTCGCCTAAGTGGGCATTTTGTAGACTTTGTATAGATGCGTGTGCACGCATCGCAGCAGAATGCGTACGCGCTGCGACTGGCCGCAGCAGGTGTTCGCTCCATAGGGTTTAAACAATTGGGGGCACACTAGCCATGCCATCGTTGCGGCAATGAGCATGGCTGCATTTGTGTGTGTGTATATATATGTATGTATATATATATATATATACACACACACACACACACACACACACACACACACACACACTGGTTGGCTGCAATACAGCTGAAACGTTACCGTAGTACAGTGTCTTTCATTTTTTCCCGTTGGATAAGTCCCCCAAGAGTGCCACCCAGCTTGTATAGGATATTGTGGCATGTAGCCAGGGAAGGCACCGGGGCAGTTCCGGCACTTCTTTGACAGCTAAAGTTTACTTGCCAGGGTGCACTCCTACAGAGAAGTCTATCCCATCAATATGCAAGCAGAATGAAGTGGCACTCCTGGACAGTCAAATAGGTGAAACATGCTGGTGCTTTTAATTTCAACGTTTCGGAGCACTTCACCCCCCCCCCCCCCCCCCATCCTGATGATGGGGGGGGGGGGGAATGCCCCTAAACGTTGAAATTAAAAGCACCAGCATGCTTCACCTATTTTACTGTCCAGGAGTGCCACTCTCATTCTGCTTGCTCAGAGATGTAGGTAGGTAGGGAGGGAGGGAGGGAGGGAGGGAGGGAGAGAGGGAGGGAGGGAGGGAGAGGGAGAGAGGGAGAGAGAGAGAGAGAGAGAGAGAGAGAGAGAGAGAGAGAGAGAGAGAGAGAGAGAGAAAAAAAAAAAAATATGATGTGTGTTTATATATATATATATATATATATACGCGCGCGTGTGTTATGTCTCACGAAAATGTTTGAATAACATTGAAACGTTGATAGGCTGTCTGCTTTTCTTTGCGCCGCGGGTACCGCCGACATCACGCATATATATCTGTCTATCCTCTCTCTCTCTCTCTCTCTCTCTCTCTCTCTCTCTCTCTCTCGATATAGATAGATATCTAGGCTACAGCACCGATGGTTAAATTAAAATAACCTGAGGTACTAATTAAGTCACTTTTGCTCAAGCATGGATATCACTAAAACCTGGCCTGTTTGTGTGCCCTAAGGGCCCATGTTGGGAATGCCTGATATGCAGCTTTCTCTTAGCAACCTGACACACACACAGGGTTAGACACAAAGAAACCTCAATGTCACCTGACTTCCAGTCCACTTTTCCTCAGAAACACCATAAGTGAATGCCTTGTGACATCTTTTGTTAGCACCACTCAGCAAAACCAAGTTCTGGTTTCTGACACTGTCAGATGGGCCGGTATGTTGGCTGGACTTCATGACCGTGAAGGAAAAGACTTATTTTAAAAAAAACATAATCAACAATTAAACACATTTACAGTAATGTTTTGAATTAAATGTGTGAACAGCTTGTTATCCACGAAGGCACGCTATTTTCAGGTACCTCAAGGAGGATGGGTGAGAAACTTTGTGCCTTGAGGACCAAACCTTCCATTGTTGGCTAATGGCTTTGGTACAGGTTTGGATCTTTCCAAAGCATGATTGCTTACCTGTCAGTAATCGTAACAGAAATCTCTGGGTTTATTTTTCAACTTTGGATTTTCTTTTTCTTGCAGCCAGAAGAAGAGGCAGATCCTCTGGAAAGGGACAACTTCCTTCAGCAGCTCTACAGGTTTATGGAAGACAGAGGTAAAGTACTCTCCAGTGTAATGCTAGTGATATGCTTCTGGTTTCACTCCAGAATAGCCAACCTCCTGTAGAACAAACCATAGGTTTCAAAAGATCTCATCGACCTTGGAGATAAAATGCAGTATACACGACTGGTAGCAATTATCTGTGAATGATCAGTCATGAGTGCCCATCAGTATTTGGAAACCTAGGTTTCTCCATTCATGGTTTAGTTGGTTTCTCATATAAGGTGTGCTGATCACGTAGAGAAGGTGGCCGTATTGTGGACTAAAGCAAAATTCAGTCTATAAATTCACTCTGAGGTAGTAATATCTTTGAAGCTCGTTGTGGCTCATGCCTCGATAGGCTGCATATTTATGACTATTAGGTTGGCCCACAAAATCCCTGCCTCTGGCTATTTTAAATCTTTCAATCTAGAAGATGCTGACAAATTAAGATAAACGTATAACGGATGCTATACAAAATAGTCTCTCTTGTTCTGTGTCAGTGTATAATAAAGCAATTTGTTAGACCGTTCAGGCTTCAGAGATCTCAGATTACTGAAAGTAAGTATACATCAGGCATGTTTAACTGCTATTTATTAAGGTGTGGCTGGCAATTCAGTTTCACAAGTGTTACCGGTCATGTCTTAGGTCCTTCCCTTACTATTCTTTAGGTTTATTGGGGGTAATTCTGAGTTGATCCCAGCAGGAACTTTGTTAGCAGTTGGGCAAAACCATGTGCAGTGCAGGGGAGGCAGATATAACATGTGCAGAGAGAGTTAGATTTGGGTGTGGGTTGTTCAATCTGCAATCTAAATTGCAGTGTAAAAAATAAAGCAGCCAGTATTTACCCTGCACAGAAACAAAATAACCCACCCAAATCTAGCTGTCTCTGCACATGTTATATCTGCCCCCCCCCCCCCCCCCTCCTGCAGTGCACATGGTTTTGCCCAACTGCTAACAAATTTCCTGCTGCGATCAACTCAGAATTACCCCCCATTATCTGATACTTCACAGTCTTAGTAAGTTGTATAAAAAATTTGGTGTATCTGAAAAGTGGTTCCGGTATGAATGGTCGACCATGTTATGGTCGACAGTCATTAGGTCGACCACTATTGGTCGACAGTGACATGGACACATGGTCGACACATGAAAGGTCGACATATGAAAAGGTCGACATGAGTTTTTTTACTTTTTTTTGTGTCGTTTTTTGCGTAAAGTGACTGGGAACCCCAATTAGTGCACCGCGTCCCCTCGCATGGCTTGCTTCGAGCGCCATGCTTCGAGCATGGTGCCTTCGCTCCGCTACCGCTTCGCTCGGCACACTTTACCGTTCCAATCGTAGTCCATGTGGATCGTAAAGTATGGAAAAGTTCCCCAAAAGAAAAAAAAGTTAAACTCATGTCGACCTTTTCATGTGTCGACCTTTCATGTGTCAACCATTTTCATGTGTCGACCATGTGTCCATGTCGACCATGTCAATGTCGACCAATAGTGGTCGACATAATGACTGTCGACCATAACATGGTCGACCATGTGAACGGATACCCTGAAAAGTACATACTCTTCACGTTCACTATACCCGCATAATAACACTGAACCAGACTAAATCTCTCTTCCAGGTTTTATAGACCGTTACAAGTGCATTATAAACACGTACTTTCCAATATACTATCTGCAGGGTGGACATTAAATCAGAGCATTTCAAATAATTCACAGATCCATTCATGAGTGTTGTATGCTGTTTCGTTGACTATCTCTTTGGACTAAGCAGGCCTACATCAATTTCTAAACAATTATGCTACAACATCTGACCTTGTTCATAGGTGTTTGTGTATACAGATTGGTTAAAGTAGATGGGGAAATTCAAAGCAAATACCAAGACGGAATTTGAAGAGCTTTTGACTGCCCAAGCTAATTAAAATGGCTAGTGCATGAAATATGGGGAAAATAATATTCTTGGAGTCTTGTCTCTTTGCATATGCTAGAAAAATGAAAAAGTCTGGTTTTAAAATGTACCACTCAACTATACACTGTGGATGGTCATTTTGCAATCGGAACCATTAATTTTTCACTGTGCATTAGTGGCATTCCTATGCGTTTGGCACATAGGACCTGATTCATAGACGCATAGGGCGATATTGAGTTAGCTGCAGTGAATTACCGCAGCTAATGTATTCCCCTGGGGCTATCTAATTAGCCCTTAAGCCGGTACTTATGGGGGATTTTGCTTTGCATGCCTCAGGTACGCAAAGCAGATTCCCCAATAAGCAGCCCCGGGAGACCTGTTTTCATCCGATGACACATGGGATCGGGAACTTATCCCGGATCCCATGTGTTATCGCCCGATAATGGGTGATTTACCGCACAGTAAAAAACAGGCTGTAAATGGATAGCCTGATCAGTATTGTCAATCTAAAAAGCTTGTTGTTACTGTGCGGCAATTCACCAGATTTAATAGGATACCGCACATAGAATGTGATAAGAACCACTTGAGCCATCTAGTCTGCCCATGTGTACACACACTTACACAAAAGGGTTAATTTTTTGGGGGGAGCCAATTAATTGCAGTGTAAAAATAAGCTGTGGGCTACATGCAAAAGCAGCCAGTATTTACCCTGCACAGAAATAATAAGAATTTACTTACCGATAATTCTATTTCTCGGAGTCCGTAGTGGATGCTGGGGTTCCTGAAAGGACCATGGGGAATAGCGGCTCCGCAGGAGACAGGGCACAAAAAGTAAAGCTTTACGATCAGGTGGTGTGTACTGGCTCCTCCCCCTATGACCCTCCTCCAAGCCTCAGTTAGGTACTGTGCCCGGACGAGCGTACACAATAAGGAAGGATTTTGAATCCCGGGTAAGACTCATACCAGCCACACCAATCACACTGTACAACCTGTGATCTGAACCCAGTTAACAGTATGATAACAGCGGAGCCTCTGAAAAGATGGCTCACAACAATAATAACCCGATTTTTGTAACTATGTACAAGTATTGCAGACAATCCGCACTTGGGATGGGCGCCCAGCATCCACTACGGACTCCGAGAAATAGAATTATCGGTAAGTAAATTCTTATTTTCTCTATCGTCCTAGTGGATGCTGGGGTTCCTGAAAGGACCATGGGGATAATACCAAAGCTCCCAAACGGGCGGGAGAGTGCGGATGACTCTGCAGCACCGAATGAGAGAACTCCAGGTCCTCCTTAGCCAGGGTATCAAATTTGTAGGATTTTACAAACGTGTTTGCCCCTGACTAAATAACCGCTCGGCAAAGTTGTAAAGCCGAGACCCCTCGGGCAGCCGCCCAAGATGAGCCCACCTTCCTTGTGGAATGGGCATTTACATATTTTGGCTGTGGCAGGCCTGCCACAGAATGTGCAAGCTGAATTGTATTACACATCCAACTAGCAATAGTCTGCTTAGAAGCAAGAGCACCCAGTTTGTTGGGTGCATACAGGATAACAGCAAGTCAGTTTTCCTGACTCCAGCCGTCCTGGAACATATTTTCAGGGCCCTGACAACATCTAGCAACTTGGAGTCCTCCAAGTCCCTAGTAGGTGCAAGGCACCACAATAAGCTGGTTCAGGTGAAACACTGACACCACCTTAGGGAGAGAACTGGGGACGAGTCCGCAGCTCTGCCCTGTCCGAATGGACAAACAGATATGGGCTTTTTTGAGAAAAAAACCACCAATTTGACACTCGCCTGGTCCAGGCCAGGGCCAAGAGCATGGTCACTTTTCATGTGAGATGCTTCAAATCCACAGATTTGACTGGTTTTAAACCAATGTGATTTGAGGAATCCCAGAACTACGTTGAGATCCCACAGTGCCACTGGAGGCACAAAAGGGGGTTGTATATGCAATACTCCCTTGACAAACTTCTGGACTTCAGGAACTGAAGCCAATTCTTTCTGGAAGAAAATCGACAGGGCCGAAATTTGAACCTTAATGGACCCCAATTTGCGGCCCATAGACACTCCTGTTTGCAGGAAATGCAGGAAACGACCGAGTTGAAATTTCTTTGTGGGGCCATCCTGGCCTCACACCACGCAACATATTTTCGCCACAAGTGATGATAATGTTGTGCGGTCACCTCCTTTCTGGCTTTGACCAGGGTAGGAATGACCTCTTCCGGAATGTCTTTTTCCCTTAGGATCCGGCGTTCCACCGCCATGCCGACAAACGCAGCTGCGGTAAGTCTTGGAACAGACATGGTACTTGCTGAAGCAAATCCCTTCTTAGCAGCAGAGGCCATAAGACCTCTGTAAGCATCTCTTGAAGTTCCGGGTACCAAGTCCTTCTTGGCCAATCCGGAGCCATGAGTATAGTTCTTACTCCTCTACGTCTTATAATTCTCAGCACCTTAGGTATGAGAAGCAGAGGAGGGAACACATACACCGACTGGTACACCCACGGTGTTACCAGAACGTCCACAGCTATTGCCTGAGGGTCTCTTGACCTGGCGCAATACCTGTCCCGTTTTTTGTTCAGACGGGACGCCATCATGTCCACCTTTTGGTATTTCCCAACGGTTTACAATCATGTGGAAAAAACTTCCCGATGAAGTTTCCACTCTCCCGGGTGGAGGTCGTGCCTGCTGAGGAAGTCTGCTTCCCAGTTTCCATTCCCGGGATGAAACACTGCTGACAGTGCTATCACATGATTTTCCGCCCAGCGAAAAGTCCTTGCAGTTTTTGCCATTGCCCTCCTGCTTCTTGTGTCGCCCTGTCTGTTTACGTGGGCGACTGCCGTGATGTTTTTCCCACTGGATCAATACCGGCTGACCTTGAAGCAGAGGTCTTGCTAAGCTTAGAGCATTATAAATTTACCCTTAGCTCCAGTATATTTATGTGGAGAAAAGTCTCCAGACTTGATCACACTCCCTGGAAATTTTTTCCTTGTGTGACTGCTCCCCAGCCTCTCGGGCTGGGCTCCGTGGTCACCAGCATCCAATCCTGAATGCCGAATCTGCGGCCCTCTAGAAGATGAGCACTCTATAACCACCACAGGAGAGACACCCTTGTCCTTGGATATAGGGTTATCCGCTGATGCATCTGAAGATGCGATCCGGACCATTTGTCCAGCAGATCCCACTGAAAAGTTCTTGCGTGAAATCTGCCGAATGGAATTGCTTCGTAGGAAGCCACCATTTTTACCAGGACCCTTGTGCAATGATGCACTGTTTTTAGGAGGTTCCTGACTAGCTCGGATAACTCCCTGGCTTTCTCTTCCGGGAGAAACACCTTTTTCTGGACTGTGTCCAGAATCATCCCTAGGCACAGCAGACGTGTCGTCGGGATCAGCTGCGATTTTGGAATATTTAGAATCCACCCGTGCTGTTGTAGCAGTATCCGAGATAGTGCTACTCCGACCTCCAACTGTTCCCTGGACTATGCCCTTATCAGGAGATCGTCCAAGTAAGGGATAATTAAGACGCCTTTTCTTCGAAGAAGAATCATCATTTCGGCCATTACCTTGGTAAAGCCCCGGGGTGCCGTGGACAATCCAAACGGCAGCGTCTGAAACTGATAGTGACAGTTCTGCACCACGAACCTGAGGTACCCTTAGTGAGAAGGGCAAATTTTGGGACATAGAGGTAAGCATCCCTGATGTCCCGGGACACTATATAGTCCCCTTCTTCCTGGTTCGTTATCACTGCTCTGAGTGACTCCATCTTGATTTGAACCTTTGTAAGTGTTCAAAAATTTTTTTATTTTTTTTTTAGATTTAGAATAGGTCTCACCTAGCCTTCTGGCTTCAGTACCACAATATAGTGTGGAATAATACCCCTTTTCTTGTAGTAGGAGAGGTAATTTAATTATCACCTGCTGGGAATACAGCTTGTGAATTTTTTCCCATACTGCCTCCTTGTCGGAGGGAGACCTTGGTAAAGCAGACTTCAGGAGCCTGCGAAGGGGAAACGTCTCGACATTCCAATCTGTACCCCTGGGATACTACTTGTAGGATCCAGGGGTCCTGTACGGTCTCAGCGCCATGCTGAGAACTTGTCAGAAGCGGTGGAACGCTTCTGTTCCTGGGAATGGGCTGCCTGCTGCAGTCTTCTTCCCTTTCCTCTATCCCTGGGCAGATATGATCTTATAGGGACGAAAGGACTGAGGCTGAAAAGACGGTGTCTTTTTCTGCAGAGATGTGACTTAGGGTAAAAACGGTGGATTTTCCAGCAGTTGCCGTGGCCACCAGGTCCGATGGACCGACCCCAAATAACTCCTCTTCCTTTATACGGCAATACACCTTTGTGCCGTTTGGAATCTGCATCACCTGACCACTGTCGTGTCCATAACATCTTCTGGCAGATATGGACATCGCATTTACTCTTGATGCCAGAGTGCAAATATCCCTCTGTGCATCTCGCATATATAGAAATGCATCCTTTAAATGCTCTATAGTCAATAAAATACTGTCCCTGTCAAGGGTATCAATATTTTTAGTCAGGGAATCCGACCAAGCCACCCCAGCTCTGCACATCCAGGCTGAGGCGATCGCTGGTCGCAGTATAACACCAGTATGTGTGTATATACTTTTTATGATATTTTCCAGCCTCCTGTCAGCTGGTCCTTGAGGACGGCCCTATCTATAGACTGTACCGCCACTTGTTTTGATAAGCGTGTGAGCGCCTTAGCCACCCTAAGGGGTGTTTCCCAACGCGCCCTAACTTCTGGCGGGAAAGGGTATACCGCCCCTAATTTTCTATCGGGGGGAACCCACGCATCATCACACACTTTATTTAATTTATCTGATTCAGGAAAAACTACGGTAGTTTTTTCACATCCCACATAATACCCTCTTTTGTGGTACTTGTAGTATCAGAAATATGTAACACCTCCTTCATTGCCTTTAACGTGTGGCCCTAATAAGGAATACGTTTGTTTATTCACCGTCGACACTGGATTCAGTGTCCCTGTCTGTGTCTGTGTCGACCGACTAAAGTAAACGGGCGTTTTAAAACCCCTGACGGTGTTTTTGAGACGTCTGGACCGGTACTAATTGTTTGTCGGCCGTCTCATGTCGTCAACCGACCTTGCAGCGTGTTGACATTATCACGTAATTCCCTAAATAAGCCATCCATTCCGGTGTCGACTCCCTAGAGAGTGACATCACCATTACAGGCAATTGCTCCGCCTCCTCACCAACATCGTCCTCATACATGTCGACACACACGTACCGACACACAGCACACACACAGGGAATGCTCTGATAGAGGACAGGACCCACTAGCCCTTTGGAGAGACAGAGGGAGAGTTTGCCAGCACACACCAAAAACGCTATAATTATATAGGGACAACCTTATATAAGTGTTTTCCCTTATAGCATCTTTATTATATATTTCTAACGCCAAATTAGTGCCCCCCCTCTCTGTTTTAACCCTGTTTCTGTAGTGCAGTGCAGGGGGGAGAGCCTGGGAGCCTTCCCTCCAGCCTTTCTGTGAGGGAAAATGGCGCTGTGTGCTGAGGAGATAGGCCCCGCCCCTTTTTCGGCGGCCTCGTCTCCCGCTCTTAACGGATTCTGGCAGGGGTTAAATATCTCCATATAGCCTCCGGAGGCTATATGTGAGGTATTTTTAGCCAAAATAGGTTTTCATTTGCCTCCCAGGGCGCCCCCCTCCCAGCGCCCTGCACCCTCAGTGACTGCCGTGTGAAGTGTGCTGAGAGGAAAATGGCGCACAGCTGCAGTGCTGTGCGCTACCTTTAGAAGACTGAGGAGTCTTCTGCCGCCGATTCTGGACCTCTTCTTACTTCAGCATCTGCAAGGGGGCCGGCGGCAAGGCTCCGGTGACCATCCAGGCTGTACCTGTGATCGTCCCTCTGGAGCTGATGTCCAGTAGCCAAGAAGCCAATCCATCCTGCACGCAGGTGAGTTCACTTCTTCTCCCCTAAGTCCCTCGTTGCAGTGATCCTGTTGCCAGCAGGACTCACTGTAAAATAAAAAACCTAAGCTAAACTTTTCTAAGCAGCTCTTTAGGAGAGCCACCTAGATTGCACCCTTCTCGGCCGGGCACAAAAATCTAACTGAGGCTTGGAGGAGGGTCATAGGGGGAGGAGCCAGTACACACCACCTGATCGTAAAGCTTTACTTTTTGTGCCCTGTCTCCTGCGGAGCCGCTATTCCCCATGGTCCTTTCAGGAACCCCAGCATCCACTAGGACGATAGAGAAATTATAAATGTACTTGCTCCCCTTTCATGGCAACATGGTTTGTTACTTTCTTTTTTTCTGCTTTACTTACAAAAATAAATCGGGCCAATAATCCATTGCTTTCTCATTTTTTCAAATCGAACAAATTGTGGCCATCTCAGTGTAGATGACTGGTCCAGTGTAGATGACATTTCGTCTCGCAAAATGTCCTTTTAATCACTGTATACTAGTAATGAAATGATTTTTCCCAGGAAACCTTGGAATATCCTTTTGATCTAGTTTCTTTAAGAACCTGGAATGTTTTGGCGTTAGGAGTCTGTAGCAGATCTATATACATTGCCTCTGCTTATCAACACCTCGCACTTCTGTTCCTATAGCCCCTCAGATGGTTCACCTTCTCGCTTCCTTTATTGGAGAGGGCTAGTTTATTCATGCACAATACCGGGTGGGATAGCAGGCATGCTCTTTCTGTGAAAGGGTCCTTCAGTAAAGGATCACTGATAGAAGTTCATCTGGTGTTCTATATTACCTCCTCTTATACCCATTTTACATCTCCAATGCTGGATCCCACCCGGGAATTGGAAACAGGTGGGATCTGGCATTGGAGCCTCAGCGATGGCTTCCCGATCCGGCAATATGCTGGGCCAGTTGCCATAGCGCTGGGCGGTGGAGGCGTCGCTGGGAGACGAGCTCATCTCCGCGCCGCCTCTCCTTATGTAGTAAACAGGTCCCGGGTCGAACCCGTTTACACTGCCACTGACCCGGTATTCAACCCGGGAATAACCCTTCCTATTACCCGTGTTGAATTACTGGGTCAGGCAACCCGGGAGTTCTCCAAGGCCCCTTTCACAATCGCACACACCGGGTCGATACCGGGTTATTTTTGCTATGTGAAAGGGTATTACTCTTTAAGTTTCGTGTTCTTCAGGTTATCATATTTGCTTTTGAGCCATTAAAAGTAAAAAAAATAGAAATTTAAGCTTTAAACTGTTTTAATTGATGCAAGTATTGGATAATTTTGTTAAAAAGTAATTTACACCAGGGGTAATATATGAAATTTCTGAGTTAGAAAATCTGGAGAAATATGTTGATTTTTTTTTTTTTTTTCAACTTTAAAAAAAAAACAAAAAACCATGTATAGGAAATTGGGTTTATATCTAATTATCTCATTTATGACTGTGTTATTGTACTTTGTACTATAAATTTAAAGTGTATGTCCTTTCTCTGTCAAAAATGTTGCAAATTGTTTAGTATGTGTTCTAATAGGAATGACAATAGCAATATATTTATCTACTATACAGTCACATTTGTTATTTCTGTCTCCCCATTAAGAATGAATGCAAAACTAATCAGTCCAGGGAGTGTAATAAACGTAGATGACATTGTGGCTATAGGGCGTGTAAAATTATCATTATGCCGATGTGTAAATTATTAGTAATTCTCTACAATACCAGACTGTGTGGAACACAAAACATAATGCTGATCTGTCATATTCACTACATTGATTAAAACAGTTGTGAATGCACGGAATACGTTTCCAACAGGTGTCATGGTGTTAACCATTGATGGAACCATCAGTGGTTAACAATCGGTGGTATAAACCATCAACAGAGAACCATCGATGATTTGCATCAGGCGATGGCCATCCCTGCTGTAGGGAATATCAAGCGAAGGAGCCAGTCAGGGAAGAGGGATTGACTTAGTGGGCCAAAGCTTCATTCCTCTGGCACCAAGAATAAAAAACCATTGCTACCTGATAGCCAATGATGGAGGAGAGCCATTGGATCTCTGCAATCAATGGCAAATCGGCCACCTATGGCAAAGCATCTATGGTCATCCTTAATCATGGTGCGGTCTATGAATATAGCCTAATTCAATTTAAAGTGTTAAATTGACGCTGTAGCCTTATGGATAAAGATTCTTTGTTAGATCCGTTTCCTTAATCACCAATCAACTTATTATTTGTTGGTCTTGTATTTGTAAACTGCATATGAATGTATTACATATTTTAATCTATATATTTTAGTCTGCTAAGATTGCAGTATGTGCTTTTGTGCATTGCTAACATCAAAAAAGTCTTATTGCATTTAGGCTAGAGTTCTATAATATTCCTTTGAATTCCTGGATACTTGTGTAATTCATGTGTGTCCTCATTAAAGGGATATTATAGCGACCGTACATTTGGCAGTATGAATAAAATATCAGGACTTAATTTTATTATAGGTAAAACTGTCAAACCTGCTGATTTTGCGTTTCTTGAAGCTGTGGGTTGGGTACATCTCATCAACCTGATTTCGGTTTTTCTACTTTTGCAGCGGCTGCCTCCAGGCTTCGGACTGTAGGCTGTCCCTCACCCACTGACCCGACCAAGGGCCCATGCCACGGGGGTGCTCGCCTCCCCAAGGCAGAGACTCCTTCTGTAAGTTTGGTCGGTCTGTGTGGGGGCCCTAAAGTTTTTACCTGCCTCATTATTTTGGGAAGATGCCTATCCCTTTTGCAGTTACCAGCTTCTTCATTAGACCTAACTGTCTCTCGAAGGCAACTTTGCAAATTCTAGATCATATGTCCTTCCTTTTTTTTTTTTTCAGCCACAGAAGTGACAATTATCCGAGCTGCCACATCTCAATGAAAATGCTAAGGTTATACCATAGCCAAAAATTGTATTTGTGTAGACTTTTCTGGTGTATGCAATCTTCTATACATTCTGTGTATTGCTTTTACCACTCAATTTTCTAAGCTTAAAGTGGCAGAACATTAAGGACCAGCTAGCCATCGCCAATTTAAAGGACCATTAAATCCGTGATGCAAGTTGATCTAATGTAAAGAGGTGTCATGTAATGTTTGCAGATCTATATGTAAAAGTTTCCATCACCAAAGCTTTGCATTGTAGTGTAATGTTGTATTCACCCAATCGGCCCTGAAAGGGTTTAGTGGGCTTATCAACAGGAGGATTGGTGTGCAACTGAAAAATGCTTCCTCTATAATCATAATTTCACATCTCCTAGTTTTGAGAAGTTCCTCAAGCTTTTACATAGATACTTGTGAATGTTACTTATAGCTCTTTCATGTACGATTACTTTTGGTCCTGTAAGATGACCTCCTTGGCCATTGGCGATTGCATGCTGGTATCTTTTGCAGTTTTACTAATGAAAGTAATATTCGCTTGCTTTCTAATTTTTTTTTTTTTACTTATGTCACCCTCTAAGTATCACATTCCAGTATGTATAATCAAACCCGTTCATGCATCTAAGTTCCAGATAATGATCTACATAATTTTCATCTATCATTTATGTTTACTTTATTAGGAACACCAATCAACAAGCCACCAGTATTAGGTTACAAGGATCTGAAACTTTTCAAGCTGTTTAGACTTGTTTATCAGCAGGGGGGTTGTGACAATGTAAGTAGATCCAGCTTCTGTGGCTTAAACTATATAATTATCTTCCTTTATTTGTCAGGATATTGAGATTAAACCCTTTCTGTTCCTTAGATTGAAAGCGGTGCTGTATGGAAACAGATTTATATGGACCTTGGCATTCCTATTTTGAACTCTGCAGCATCGTACAATGTAAAAACAGCATACAAAAAGTAAGTGCCTTTGTAACTGGTGAATGTGTGGCATGGAAGACAGGTTGGTCCTGAAGTTTGGAGTGTACCCTTCAGTTGTGGATTTACTGGTTAATATTTTCACTAAAGCAGGGCTGCTAGTCACTGGACCATATGCCGCAAGTGAAATGTATGTGAAGATGCTATAGAAGGATGTGTGAGCCTAGAGAACTCATGCAGTGGTAGGGGTGTCTACTGTTGTACTGAAATACAAGGGTGGGACTGTAAGTATTCAGTTGTTCCCAAATAATACATTGACAGCACTGCTATTGTTATTGTTGCACCTACATAGCGTTACTTGTGTAATTATGGTAGAGATATGCAGGTTCGGATTTACTCGGTTCTCCGTGCCAGAATCAACGCAAGTTCGGATTTATCTGGATTTTTCTTATTGGCTAACCAAAAAAACGTGACATCAGAGAGCCAATAAGATGCCGCTTTGAGATCCAGGTAAATCCGAACCCGCTCATCTCTAAATTATGGATGCCATATATTTATTATAGTAGTTGGGGCAATATATACACCAAAGTATATATATCCCACCCAAGTGGGAATTAGGGGCTTACCATCGGCATTTCACTGGCTGTCAGGATTCCGGCATATATATATTTCTCTGACGTCCTAGTGGATGCTGGGACTCCGTCAGGACCATGGGGATTAGCGGCTCCGCAGGAGACAGGGCACAAAAATAAAAGCTTTAGGACTAGGTGGTGTGCACTGGCTCCTCCCCCTATGACCCTCCTCCAAGCCTCAGTTAGGTTTTTGTGCCCGTCCGAGCAGGGTGCAATCTAGGTGGCTCTCCTAAAGAGCTGCTTAGAAAAAGTTATTAGGTTTTTTATTTTCAGTGAGTCCTGCTGGCAACAGGCTCACTGCAACGAGGGACTTAGGGGAGAAGAAGTGAACTCACCTGCGTGCAGGATGGATTGGCTTCTTAGGCTACTGGACACCATTAGCTCCAGAGGGATCGAACACAGGCCCAGCCATGGAGTCCGGTCCCGGAGCCGCGCCGCCGACCCCCTTGCAGATGCCGAAAAGTGAAGAGGTCCAGAAACCGGCGGCAGAAGACTTTTCAGTCTTCATGAGGTAGCGCACAGCACTGCAGCTGTGCGCCATTGTTGTCAGCACACTTCACACCAGCGGTCACTGAGGGTGCAGGGCGCTGGGGGGGGGCGCCCTGGGCAGCAATGATAATACCTTGTTCTGGCTAAAAATACATCACATATAGCCCCTGGGGCTATATGGATGTATTTAACCCCTGCCAGGTCTCACAAACACCGGGAGAAGAGCCCGCCGAAATAGGGGGCGGGGCCTATCTCCTCAGCACACCGCGCCATTTTCCTGCACAGCTCCGCTGCGAGGAAGGCTCCCAGGACTCTCCCCTGCACTGCACTACAGAAACAGGGTAAAAAAACAGAGAGGGGGGGCACTTTTTTGGCGATATTGATATATTAAGCTGCTATAAAGGAAACAACACTTCTGTAGGGTTGTTCCTATATATTTATAGCGCTTGGGTGTGTGCTGGCAAACTCTCCCTCTGTCTCCCCAAAGGGCTAGTGGGGTCCTGTCTTCGATAAGAGCATTCCCTGTGTGTCTGCTGTGTGTCGGTACGTGTGTGTCGACATGTATGAGGACGATGTTGGTGTGGAGGCGGAGCAATTGCCGGTAATGGTGATGTCACCCCCTAGGGAGTCGACACCGGAATGGATGGCTTTGTTTATGGAATTACGTGATAATGTCAGCACGTTACAAAAATCAGTTGACGACATGAGACGGCCGGCAAACCAGTTAGTACCTGTCCAGGCGTCTCAGACACCGTCAGGGGCTGTAAAACGCCCTTTACCTCAGTCGGTCGACACAGACCCAGACACGGACACCGAATCTAGTGTCGACGGTGAAGAAACAAACGTATTTTCCAGTAGGGCCACACGTTATATGATCACGGCAATGAAGGAGGCTTTGCATATCTCTGATACTGCAAGTACCACAAAAAGGGGTATTATGTGGGGTCTGAAAAAACTACCTGTAGTTTTTCCTGAATCAGAGGAATTGAATGAAGTGTGTGATGAAGCGTGGGTTAACCCCGATAGAAAACTGCTAATTTCATAGAAGTTATTGGCATTATATCCTTTCCCGCCAGAGGTTAGGGCGCGCTGGGAAACACCCCCTAGGGTGGATAAGGCACTCACACGCTTATCAAAACAAGTGGCGTTACCGTCTCCTGAAACGGCCGCCCTCAAGGATCCAGCTGATAGGAGGCTGGAAACTACCCTGAAAAGTATATACACTCATACTGGTGTTATACTGCGACCAGCCATCGCCTCTGCATGGATGTGCAGTGCTGGGGTGGTTTGGTCGGATTCCCTGACTGAAAATATTGATACCCTGAATAGGGACAGTATTTTATTGACTATAGAGCAATTAAAGGATGCTTTTCTTTATATGCGAGATGCTCAGAGGGATATTTGCACTCTGGCATCGAGAGTAAGTGCGATGTCCATATCTGCCAGAAGAAGTTTATGGACGCGACAGTGGTCAGGTGATGCGGATTCCAAACGGCATATGGAAGTATTGCCGTATAAAGGGGAGGAATTATTTGGGGTCGGTCTATCGGATTTGGTGGCCACGGCAACAGCCGGGAAATCCACCTTTTTACCTCAGGTCCCCTCCCAACAGAAAAAGACACCGTCTTTTCAGCCGCAGTCCTTTCGTTCCTATAAGAACAAGCGGACAAAAGGACAGTCATATCTGCCCCGAGGCAAAGGAAAGGGTAAGAGAGTGCACCAAGCAGCTCCCTCCCAGGAGCAGAAGCCCTCCCCGGCTTCTGCAAAGCCCTCAGCATGACGTTGGGGCTTTACAAGCGGACTCAGGGGCGGTGGGGGGTCGACTCAAGAATTTCAGCGCACAGTGGGCTCACTCACAGGTGGACCCCTGGATCCTGCAGGTAGTATCTCAGGGTTACAGGTTGGAATTCGAGAAGTCTCCCCCTCGCCGGTTCCTAAAGTCTGCTCTGCCAACGTCTCCCTCAGACAGGGCGACGGTATTGGAAGCCATTCACAAGCTGTATTCTCAGCAGGTGATAGTCAAGGTACCCCTCCTACAACAGGGAAAGGGGTATTATTCCACACTATTTGTGGTACCGAAGCCGGACGGCTCGGTAAGACCTATTCTAAATCTGAAATCTTTGAACCTGTACATACAAAAATTCAAGTTCAAGATGGAGTCACTCAGAGCAGTGATAGCGAATCTGGAAGAAGGGGACTTTATGGTGTCCCTGGACATCAAGGATGCTTGCCTGCATGTCCCAATTTGCCCTTCACATCAAGGGTACCTCAGGTTCGTGGTGCAAAACTGTCATTATCAGTTTCAGACGCTGCCGTTTGGATTGTCCACGGCACCTCGGGTCTTTACCAAGGTAATGGCCGAAATGATGTTTCTTCTGCGAAGAAAAGGCGTATTAATTATCCCTTACTTGGACGATCTCCTGATAAGGGCAAGGTCCAGAGAACAGCTGGGGGACGTAGTAGCACTAACCCAAGTAGTGCTGCAACAGCACGGGTGGATTCTGAATTTTCCAAAATCTCAATTGACCCCGACGACACGTCTGCTGTTCCTGGGAATGATTCTGGACACGGTTCAGAAAAAGGTGTTTCTTCCGGAGGAGAAAGCCAGGGAGTTATCCGAACTTGTCAGGAACCTCCTAAAACCAGGAAAAGTGTCTGTGCATCAATGCACAAGAGTCCTGGGAAAAATGGTGGCTTCTTACGAAGCGATTCCATTCGGCAGATTCCACGCACGAACTTTTCAGTGGGATCTGCTGGACAAATGGTCCGGATCGCATCTGCAGATGCATCAGCGGATAACTTTGTCTCCACGGACAAGGGTGTCTCTTCTGTGGTGGTTGCAGAGTGCTCATCTGTTAGAGGGCCGCAGATTCGGCATACAGGACTGGGTCCTGGTGACCACGGATGCCAGTCTGAGAGGCTGGGGAGCGGTCACACAGGGAAGAAACTTCCAGGGAGTGTGGTAAAGCCTGGAGATGTCTCTTCACATAAATATACTGGAGCTAAGAGCGATTTACAATGCTCTAAGCCTGGCAAAACCCCTGCTTCAGGGTCAGCCGGTGTTGATCCAGTCGGACAACATCACGGCAGTCGCCCACGTAAACAGACAGGGCGGCACAAGAAGCAGGAGGGCAATGGCAGAAGCTGCAAGGATTCTTCGCTGGGCGGAAGATCATGTGATAGCACTGTCAGCAGTGTTCATTCCGGGAGTGGACAACTGGGAAGCGGACTTCCTCAGCAGACACGATCTACACCCGGGAGAGTGGGGACTTCATCCAGAAGTCTTCCACATGATTGTGAACCGTTGGGAAAAACCAAAGGTGGATATGATGGCGTCCCGCCTCAACAAAAAACTGGACAGGTATTGCGCCAGGTCAAGAGACCCTCAGGCAATAGCTGTGGACGCTCTGGTAACACCGTGGGTGTTCCAGTCAGTGTATGTGTTTCCTCCTCTGCCTCTCATACCAAAAGTACTGAGAATTATACGGCAAAGGGGAGTAAGAACGATACTCGTGGCTCCGGATTGGCCAAGAAGAACTTGGTACCCGGAACTTCAGGAGATGCTCACGGAAGATCCGTGGCCTCTACCTCTAAGACGGGACCTGCTTCAGCAGGGACCGTGTCTATTCCAAGACTTACCGCGGCTGCGTTTGACGGCATGGCGGTTGAACGCCGAATTCTAAGGGAAAAAGGCATTCCGGAAGAGGTCATCCCTACCCTGGTAAAAGCCAGGAAGGAGGTGACTGCACAACATTATCACCGCATTTGGAGAAAATATGTTGCGTGGTGTGAGGCCAGGAAGGCCCAGACGGAGGAATTTCAACTGGGTCAATTCCTACATTTCCTGCAAACAGGATTGTCTATGGGCCTCAAATTAGGGTCCATTAAGGTTCAAATTTCGGCCCTGTCGATTTTCTTCCAGAAAGAATTGGCTTCAGTTCCTGAAGTCCAGACTTTTGTAAAAGGAGTACTACATATACAGCCCCCGGTTGTGCCCCCAGTGGCTCCGTGGGATCTTAATGTAGTTTTGGATTTTCTCAAATCCCATTGGTTTGAGCCACTCAAATCGGTGGATTTGAAATATCTTACATGGAAAGTAACCATGCTACTGGACCTGGCTTCAGCCAGGAGAGTGTCAGAATTGGCGGCTTTATCGTATAAAAGCCCATATCTGATTTTCCATTCGGACAGGGCAGAACTGCGGACGCGTCCTCAGTTTCTGCCTAAGGTGGTTTCAGCGTTTCACCTGAACCAGCCTATTGTGGTGCCTGCGGCTACTAGCGATTTGGAGGATTCCAAGTTGCTGGACGTTGTCAGGGCATTGAAAATATATATTTCAAGGACGGCTGGAGTCAGAAAATCTGACTCGCTGTTTGTACTGTATGCACCCAACAAGCTGGGTGCTCCTGCTTCTAAGCAGACGATTGCTCGTTGGATTTGTAGCACAATTCAACTTGCACATTCTGTGGCAGGCCTGCCACAGCCTAAATCTATCAAGGCCCATTCCACAAGGAAGGTGGGCTCATCTTGGGCGGCTGCCCGAGGGGTCTCGGCATTACAACTCTGCCGAGCAGCTACGTGGTCGGGGGAGAACACGTTTGTAAAATTCTACAAATTTGATACCCTGGCTAAAGAGGACCTGGAGTTCTCTCATTCGGTGCTGCAGAGTCATCCGCACTCTCCCGCCCGTTTGGGAGCTTTGGTATAATCCCCATGGTCCTGACGGAGTCCCAGCATCCACTAGAACGTCAGAGAAAATAAGATTTTACTTACCGATAAATCTATTTCTCGTAGTCCGTAGTGGATGCTGGGCGCCCATCCCAAGTGCGGATTGTCTGCAATACTTGTACATAGTTATTGTTAAAAAAAAATCGGGTTGTTATTGTTGTGAGCCGTCTGTTCAGAGGCTCCTACGTTTGTCATACTGTTAACTGGGTTCAGATCACAAGTTGTACGGTGTGATTGGTGTGGCTGGTATGAGTCTTACCCGGGATTCAAAATCCTTCCTTATTGTGTACGCTCGTCCGGGCACAGTATCCTAACTGAGGCTTGGAGGAGGGTCATAGGGGGAGGAGCCAGTGCACACCACCTAGTCCTAAAGCTTTTATTTTTGTGCCCTGTCTCCTGCGGAGCCGCTAATCCCCATGGTCCTGACGGAGTCCCAGCATCCACTACGGACTACGAGAAATAGATTTATCGGTAAGTAAAATCTTATTTTATTCTTCCTCTGGACTTAAATTAAATCTCCTTGGTGTTTGAAATGTAATAAAAAAAATAACATGTTCTACTAATGTGATTTAAAGTTTCTTCATACCCAAGTGTACAAATTTGTAGCATAAAAGTAAATAAGTCATAATAGTGAATAAAAACCCCAAGTATATTATAATTTATTTATTAACAGTTTCTTATATAGCGCAGCAAATTTCGTAGCACTTTACAAATGGAAATTGGATAAGGATAGGTGTTATGTATTGCATAATGGTCCACTGCATTGCAAATGTTCTTGGTGGGCTGTACGATATGGTCACACAGCACTGTTGGCCAGGAGGATGGGAAAGATGTGGCTATGTAATTGGATAGGAAAGTATGTGGGTGGTTCTGGAATTTGATAAGCTGGCCTGAAGAGGTGAGTTTTCAGAGAACGCTTGGAGGTTTTGAGACTAGATGAGAGTCTTGTTGTGCGTGGGAGGGCATTCCACAGAGTGGGTGCAGCCCGAAGAAAGTGCTGCAATTGTGAATGGAAGCAAATGAGTGTGGGTGAGAGATGTAGATCTTGTGAAAAGGTTGGGTTGGGAGATAATTGAGATAAGCAAAGAGATGTACATTGTTGTAGTTTGGTTAATGGCCTTGTGTGTGAGTAAAACTATCTTACAGCATATTGAGTACGGAAGAGTACAGGTAACCAGTAAAAGAGGAAGATTAGCCTAGCTGCTGAATTGCACGTGGCAGTTGATACGCTGCAAATCGTACCACCATACAGTACCAAATTCCAATTATTTAGGGCAAATCTGTGATTCAATAAAGTGAAGTTAAAGAATATTTATCAACATGTCCTTGCAGTAAATTCATTATGTACCAGGTGTAGGTTAAATGTCTCTTGGACTTGAGTCCTTCGTTTTGTACAACAGCCATATATTCCAGTAGACAGATGCACTGAGGCACTTTAAGTCACATTATGCACCTTAAAATGAAAGCCCAAATCCAAAACCGTTGTATAATACTGATTAATAAACACCATGGGTATTAAAGTTAAAAAATGAAAGACTAAAGGTGTGTACACATGGTGCGATGTGCACTTAACTTTCCTTATGATTTTGACTATATAGTGTGTATATTCCTTCCGATGCCCGGTCCCGCGGGATCGGCATCGCAAGGAAAAATAGACTGTGCAGGCAGCCAACATCGGCATATAGTCAATGTCGGGCTTAAGGCGCATTGTGCTGTGTGTACACACCATTGAACAGGAAAGGCGGTTGTTATTCCTTTTGGTTAGACTTGCGTACACTTCAAAATATTTTGTTAGAACTTTTGAATACTGAAATTCTGTAAATTCTACACTAGAGAGCACGGTTACATCACCCAAATATCCTACAGTTACTGTATTTTGTAAGTAAATAGAACAAAAGTCATCCTGTAGGTTATGCAGTCCTCCGTTGCAAGGGGAGTATGATGTGGAAATTTTTTACATTATTATGTTAGGGAAATTCACTTGGAGATCTAGTGAGGTATCGTGTATGCCAAACCGTTTTTATATTATGTCCATTGTTATGTTATGTTATGTTATGTTATATTTCTCTAACGTCCTAGTGGATGCTGGGGACTCCGTAAGGACCATGGGGAATAGACGGGCTCCGCAGGAGACTGGGCACTCTAAGAAAGATTTAGTACTACTGGTGTGCACTGGCTCCTCCCTCTATGCCCCTCCTCCAGACCTCAGTTAGAATCTGTGCCCGGACAGAGCTGGGTGCATTTTAGCGAGCTCTCCTGAGCTTGCTAATAAGAAAGTATTTTAGTTAGGTTTTTTATTTTCAGAGAGCTTCTGCTGGCAACAGACTCTCTGCTACGTGGGACTGAGGGGAGAGACGCAAACCTACTAACTGCGGCAAGGTTGCACTTCTTAGGCTACTGGACACTATTAGCTCCAGAGGGATCGAACACAGGAACCTAACCTTGGTCGTCCGTTCCCAGAGCCGCGCCGCCGTCCCCCTCGCAGAGCCAGAAGACAGAAGCCGGCGGGTTGAAGCAAGAAGACATCAAAATCGGCGGCAGAAGACTCCTGTCTTCATATGAGGTAGCGCACAGCACTGCAGCTGTGCGCCATTGCTCCCACACTAAACCCACATACTCCGGTCACTGTAGGGTGCAGGGCGCAGGGGGGGGCGCCCTGGGCAGCAATTGATTACCTCCTGGCAAAAAAGCAGCATATATACAGCTGGGCACTGTATTATGCATGAGGCCCCGCCATTAATTTTACACAAAATCGCGGGACAGAAGCCTGCCGCTGAGGGGGCGGGGCCTTCTTCCTCAGCACTCACCAGCGCCATTTTCTCTCCACAGCTCCGCTGAGAGGAAGCTCCCCAGGCTCTCCCCTGCAGACTCGGGGTCTCAGAAGCGCCCACTATCCAAAATTGTTGACACAGATATCGACACGGATTCTGACTCCAGTGTCGATGACGATGATGCAAAATTGCAGCCTAAAATGGCTAAAGCCATCCGTTACATGATTATAGCAATGAAGGATGTATTGCACATATCAGAGGTAAACCCTGTCCCTGACAAGAGGGTTTATATGTATGGGGAGAAAAAGCAAGAGGTGACTTTTCCCCCTTCACATGAGTTAAATGAGTTATGTGAAAAAGCGTGGGATTCCCCCGATAGGAAAGTGCTGATTTCCAAAAGGTTACTTATGGCGTACCCTTTCCCGCCAATGGACAGGATGCGCTGGGAATCCTCCCCTAGGGTAGATGAAGCTCTGACACGCTTATCTAAGAAGGTGGCCCTGCCGTCACAGGATACGGCCTCCCTAAAGGATCCTGCCGATAGGAAGCAGGAAAGTATCCTGAAGTCTGTTTATACACATTAAGGTACTCTACTGAGGCCGGCAATTGCGTCGGCCTGGATGTGTAGTGCTGTAGCAGCATGGACAGATAATCTGTCTGAGGAACTGGATACCTTAGACAAGGATACCATTTTACTGACCCTGGGGCATATAAAAGACGCTGTCCTATATATGAGGGATGCCCAGAGGGACATTTGCCTACTGGGCTCTAGAATAAATGCAATGTAAATTTCTGCCAGAAGGGTCCTATGGACTCTGCAATGGACGGGTGATGCCGACTCCAAAAAGCACATGGAGGTTTTACCTTACAAGGGTGAGGAATTGTTTGGGGACGGTCTCTCGGACCTAGTTTCCACAGCTATGGCTGGGAAGTCAAATTTTTTGCCATATATTCCCTCACAGCCTAAGAAGCACCGTATTACCAAATGCAGTCCTTTCGGTCACAAAGAAGCAAGAAAGTCAGAGGTGCATCCTTTCTTGCCAGAGGCAGGGGTAGAGGAAAGAAGCTGCACCATACAGCTAGTTCCCAGGAACAGAAGTCCTCCCCGGCTTCCATTAAATCCACCGCATGACGCTGGGGCTCCACAGGTGGAGCCAGGAGCGGTGGGGGCGCGTCTCCGAAATTTCAGCCACCAGTGGGTTTGCTCACAGGTGGATCCCTGGGCTATACAGATTGTGTCTCAGGGATACAAGCTGGAATTCGAAGTGATGCCCCCTCACCGTTACCTCAAATCGGCCCTGCCAGCTTCCCCCATGGAAAGGGAAGTAGTGTTAGCGGCAATTCACAAGTTATATCTCCAGCAGGTGGTGGTAAAGGTTCCCCTCCTTCAACAGGGAAGGGGATACTATTCCACAATGTTTGTGGTACCGAAACCGGACGGTTCGGTCAGACCCATATTGAATTTAAAGTCCCTGAACATTTATTTGAAAAGATTCAAGTTCAAAATGGAATCGCTCAGAGCGGTCATTGCGAGCCTGGAAGAGGGGGATTTTATGGTGTCTCTGGACATCAAGGATGCTTACTTGCATGTCCCCATTTATCCACCTCATTAGGAGTACCTCAGATTTGTGGTACAGGACTGTCATTACCAATTCCAGACGTTGCCGTTTGGGCTCTTCACGGCACCGAGAATATTTACCAAGGTAGTGGCAGAAATGATGGTGATCCTCAGAAAGCAAGGAGTCACAGTTATCCCATACTTGGACGATCTCCTCATAAAGGCGAGGTCCAGAGAGCAGTTGCTGATCAGCGTAGCACACTCTCAGAAAGTGTTGCAGCAGCATGGCTGGATTCTGAATATCCCAAAGTCGCAGCTGATTCCTACGACGCGTCCGCCCTTTCTGGGCATGATTCTGGACACAGACCAGAGGCTCAGAAGCTCGTGACTCTAGTCAGAGACCTCTTAAAACCGAAACAGGTGTCAGTGCATCACTGCACGCGAGTCCTGGGAAAGATGGTGGCATCGTACGAAGCCATTCCCTTCGGCAGGTTCCATGCGAGGATCTTTCAGTGGGATCTGTTGGACAAGTGGTCCTGATCGCATCTTCAGATGCATCGGCTGATCACCATGTCCCTGAGGGCCAGGGTGTCTCTTCTGCGGTGGCTGCAGAGTGCTCACCTTCTCGAGGGCCGCAGGTTCGGCATACAGGACTGGGTCCTGGTGACCACGGATGCGAGCCTCCGAGGATGGGGGGCAGTCACTCAGGGAAGAAACTTCCAAGGGTTGTGGTCAAGTCAGGAGGCTTGTCTGCACATAAATATCCTGGAACTAAGGGCCATATACAACGCCCTGAGTCAAGCGGAGCCTCTGCTTCGCAACCAACCGGTGCTGATTCAGTCAGACAACATCACCGCAGTGGCTCATGTAAACCGCCAGGGCGGCACAAGAAGCAGAGTGGCGATGGCGGAAGCCACCAGGATTCTTCGTTGGGCGGAGAATCACGTGCAAGCACTGTCAGCAGTGTTCATTCCGGGAGTGGACAACTGGGAAGCAGACTTCCTCAGCAGGCACGACCTCCACCCGGGAAAGTGGGGACTTCATCACGAAGTCTTCACTCAGATTACAAATCAATGGGAACTGCCACAGGTGGACATGATGGCATCCCATCTCAACAAAAAGCTACAAAGGTATTGCGCCAGGTCAAGAGACCCTCAGGCGATAGCTGTGGACGCACAAGTAACACCGTGGGTGTTCCAGTCGGTCTATGTATTTCCTCCTCTTCCTCTCATACCTAAGGTGCTGAGAATCGTAAGAAAAAGAGGAGTGAGAACAATACTCATTGTTCCGGATTGGCCAAGAAGGACTTGATACACGGAACTGCAAGAAATGCTCACAGAGGAACCATGGCCTCTGCCTCTCAGACAGGACCTGTTGCAACAGGGGCCCTGTCTGTTCCAAGACTTACCGCGGCTGCGTTTGACGGCATGGCGGTTGAACTCAGGATCCTAGCGGGAAAAAGGCATTCCGGGTGAAGTTATTCCTACGCTGATAAAGGCTAGGAAGGACGTGACAGCAAAACACTATCACCGTATATGGCGAAAATATGTTGCCTGGTGTGAGGCGAGGAAGGCCCCTACAGAGGAATTCCAGCTGGGCCGGTTCCTGCACTTCCTACAGTCTGGAGTGACTATGGGCTTGAAGTTGGGGTCCATAAAGGTCCAGATTTCGGCCCTATCCATTTTCTTTCAAAAGGAACTGGCTTCTCTTCCTGAAGTTCAGACGTTTGTTAAGGGAGTGCTGCATATTCAGCCCCCTTTTGTGCCACCAGTGGCACCTTGGGATCTCAACGTGGTGTTGGTTTCCTGAACTCCCACTGGTTTGAGCCACTTAAGACCGTGGAGCTAAAGTATCTCATGTGGAAGGTGGTCATGCTATTGGCCTTAGCTTCGGCTATGCGTGTGTCAGAATTGGCGGCTTTGTCATGTAAAAGCCCCTATCTGGTTTTCCATATGGACAGGGCAGAATTACGGACTCGTCCGCAATTTCTGCCGAAGGTGGTGTCATCTTTTCATTTGAACCAACCTATTGTGGTGCCTGCTGCTACTCGTGACTTGGAGGATTCCAAGTTGCTTGATGTAGTCAGGGCTTTGAAGGTTTATGTAGCCAGTACGGCTGGAGTCAGGAAAACGGACTCGCTGTTTATCCTGTATGCATCCAACAAGCTGGGTGCTCCTGCTTCAAAGCAAACCATTGCTTGCTGGATCTGTAACACGATTCAGCAGGCTCATTCTGCGGCTGGAGTGCCGCATCCAAAATCAGTAAAAGCCCATTCCACGAGGAAAGTGGGCTCTTCTTGGTCTTGTGTTTGCCCATTCGGTGCTGCAGAGTCGTCCGCACTCTCCCGCCCGTTTGGGAGCTTTGGTATAATCCCCATGGTCCTTACGGAGTCCCCAGCATCCACTAGGACGTTAGAGAAAATAAGATTTTACTCACCGGTAAATCTATTTCTCGTAGTCCGTAGTGGATGCTGGGCGCCCGTCCCAAGTGCGGACTTTCTGCAATACGTGTATATAGTTATTGCTTAATAAAGGGTTATGTTGGCATCCATTGTTTGATGCTCTGTTGTTGTTCATACTGTTGACTGGGTAAGTTTATCACAAATTATACGGTGTGATTGGTGTGGCTGGTATGAGTCTTACCCTGGATTCCAAAATCCTTTCCTTGTAATGTCAGCTCTTCCGGGCACAGTTTCCTTAACTGAGGTCTGGAGGAGGGGCATAGAGGGAGGAGCCAGTGCACACCAGGTAGTCATAAATCTTTCTAGAGTGCCCAGTCTCCTGCGGAGCCCGTCTATTCCCCATGGTCCTTACGGAGTCCCCAGCATCCACTACGGACTACGAGAAATAGATTTACCGGTGAGTAAAATCTTATTTCTCTGACGTCCTAGTGGATGCTGGGAACTCCGTAAGGACCATGGGGAATAGCGGGCTCCGAAGGAGGCTGGGCACTCTAGAAAGATTTATGACTACCTGGTGTGCACTGGCTCCTCCCACTATGACCCTCCTCCAAGCCTCAGTTAGATTTTGTGCCCGGCCGAGGTTGGATGCACACTAGGGGCTCTCCTGAGCCTTTAGAAAGAAAGTATAGAAATTAGGTTTTTTATTTTCAGTGAGACCTGCTGGCAACAGGCTCACTGCAGCGAGGGACTAAGGGGAGAAGAAGCAAACCTGCCTGCTTGCAGCCAGCTTGGGCTTCTTAGGCTACTGGACACCATTAGCTCCAGAGGGATCGACCGCAGGCCCAGCCTTGGTGTTCGGTCCCGGAGCCGCGCCGCCGTCCCCCTTACAGAGCCAGAAGCAAGAAGAGGTCCGGAAAATCGGTGGCAGAAGACATCAGTCTTCACCAAGGTAGCGCACAGCACTGCAGCTGTGCGCCATTGCTCCTCACACACACTTCACACTCCGGTCACTGAGGATGCAGGGTGCTGGGGGGGGGGCGCCCTGAGAAGCAATAATAACACCTTGGCTGGCAAAAATACCACAATATATAGCCCCAGAGGCTATATATGTGGAAAATACCCCTGCCAGAATATAGAAAAAAGCGGGAGAATAGTCAGCGGAAAAGGGGCGGAGCTATCTCCCTCAGCACACTGGCGCCATTTTCCCTCACAGCTCCGCTGGAAGGAAGCTCCCTGGCTCTCCCCTGCAGTCTACACTACAGAAAAGGGTAAAAAAGAGAGGGGGGGCACTAAATTTAGGCGCAGTATACATTATATAGAAAAAGCAGCTATAGGGGACATAACTCAGTTAGTCCCTGCATTATATAGCGCTCTGGTGTGTGCTGGCATACTCTCACTCTGTCCCCCCAAAGGGCTTTTGTGGGTCCTGTCCTCTGTTGGAGCATTCCCTGTGTGTGTGCGGTGTGTCGACATGTTTGATGAGGATAATGATGTGGAGACGGAGCAGATGCCTTTAGAAGGGATGTCACCCCCTGCGGGGCAGACACCTGAGTGGTTGAGCTTATGGAAAGAAATGAGTGCACGTATAGACTCCTTACATAAGAAATTTGGCGACATGCCAAATGTGGCACAGCCGACTTCTCAGCTCGTGCCTGTCCAGGCGTCTCACAGGTCATCAGGGGCTCTAAAACGCCCGCTACCTCAGACCGCAGACCCAGGTGTCGACACTGATACTGACACCAGTGTCGACGACGATGAGTCTAACCTGATGCCCACTAAGGCCATTCACTGCATGATTGAGGCAATGAAAGAGGTGTTACACATTTCTGATATAAATACAGGTACCACTAAAAAGGGTATTATGTTTGGGGAGAAAACTACCCGTAGTTTTCCCCCATCAGATGAATTAAATGAAGTGTGTGAAGAAGCGTGGGCTTTCCCTGATAAAAAATTGGTAATTCCTAAGAAGGTACTAATGGCGTTCCCTTTCCCGCCAGAGGATAGGTCACGTTGGGAAACACCTCCTAAGGTGGATAAAGCGCTCACACGTTTGTCTAAAAAGGTGGCACTACCGTCTCCGGATACGGCCGCCCTCAAGGAACCTGCTGATAGAAAGCAGGAGGCGATCCTGAAGTCTGTATACACACACTCAGGCATTATACTTAGGCCAGCTATTGCGTCAGCATGGATGTGCAGTGCTGCCGCTGCGTGGTCAGATAAACTGTCAGAAAATATTGACACATTAGACAGAAACACGATCCTGCTAACCATAGATCATATCAAAGACTCAGTCTTATATATGAGAGATGCACAGAGGGAAATCTGCCGGCTGGCATCTAAAGTAAGTGCATTGTCCATTTCTGCTAGGAGAGGCTTATGGACTCGCCAGTGGACAGGAGATGCAGATTCTAAAAGGCACATGGAAGTTTTGCCTTATAAGGGTGAGGAATTATTTGGGGATGGTCTCTCGGACCTAGTTTCCACAGCAACGTCTGGGAAGTCAGCATTTTTACCCCATGTCCCCTCACAGCCTAAGAAGGCGCCGTTTTATCAGGTTCAGTCCTTTCGGACCCAGAAAAACAAGCGTGGAAAAGGTGGGTCTTTTCTGTCCAGAGGTAGGGGAAAAAGGCAGCAACAAACAGCAGGTTCCCAGGAGCAAAAGTCCTCCCCCGCTTCTTCTTCCAAGTCCGCCGCATGACGGTGGGGCTCCACAGGCGGAGCCAGGTACAGTGGGGGGCCGCCTCAAGAAATTAAGCGATCAGTGGGCTCGCTCACAGGTGGATCCCTGGATCCTTCAAATAGTATCTCAGGGGTACAAACTGGAATTCGAGGCGTCTCCACCCCACCGGTTCCTAAAATCTGCCTTGCCGATTGCTCCCTCAGACAGGGAGGCGGTGCTAGCGGCAATTCACAAGCTGTTTTCCCAGCAGGTGATAATCAAGGTACCCCTACTTCAACAAGGCCGGGGTTACTATTCCACACTATTTGTGGTGCCGAAACCGGACGGTTCGGTGAGACCCATTTTAAATTTGAAATCCTTGAACACATACATAAAAAAATTCAAGTTCAAGATGGAATCGCTCAGGGCGGTTATTGCAAGCCTGGACGAGGGGGATTACATGGTATCCCTGGACATCAAGGATGCTTACTTGCATGTCCCCATTTACCATCCTCACCAGGAGTACCTCAGATTTGTGGTACAGGATTGCCATTACCAATTCCAGACGCTGCCGTTTGGACTGTCCACGGCACCGAGGGTATTTACCAAGGTTATGGCGGAAATGATGATACTCCTGCGAAAAAAGGGAGTTTTAATTATCCCGTACTTGGACGATCTCCTAATAAAGGCGAGGTCCAAGGAACAGTTGTTGGTGGGAGTAGCACTATCTCAGGAAGTGCTGCACCAGCACGGCTGGATTCTGAATATCCCAAAGTCACAGCTGGTTCCGACGACACGGCTACTGTTCCTGGGTATGATTCTGGATACAGTCCAGAAAAAAGTGTTTCTCCCGGAGGAGAAAGCCAGGGAGTTGTCATCTCTAGTCAGAGACCTCCTGAAACCAAAACAGGTATCAGTGCATCACTGCACGCGGGTCCTGGGAAAGATGGTAGCTTCTTACGAAGCAATTCCCTTCGGCAGGTTCCATGCCAGAATCTTTCAGTGGGACCTGTTGGACCAATGGTCCGGATCGCATCTTCAGATGCATCGCTTAATAACCCTGTCTCCAAGAACCAGGGTGTCTCTACTGTGGTGGCTGCAGAGTGCCCATCTTCTAGAGGGCCGCAGGTTCGGCATACAGGACTGGGTCCTGGTGACAACGGATGCCAGCCTTCGAGGCTGGGGGGCAGTCACACAGGGAAGAAACTTCCAAGGACTATGGTCGAGTCAGGAGACTTCCCTTCACATAAATATTCTGGAACTAAGGGCCATTTACAATACCCTAAGTTAAGCAAAATCCCTGCTCCTACACCAGCCGGTGCTGATCCAGTCAGACAACATCACGGCAGTCGCCCATGTAAATCGACAGGGAGGCACAAGAAGCAGGATGGCGATGGCAGAAGCCACAAGAATTCTCCGATGGGCGGAGAATCATGTTCTAGCACTGTCAGCAGTGTTCATTCCGGGAGTGGACAACTGGGAAGCAGACTTCCTCAGCAGACACGACCTCCACCCGGGAGAGTGGGGACTTCATCCAGAAGTTTTCCAGATGCTGGTAAACCATTGGGAAAAACCACAGGTGGACATGATGGCGTCCCGCCTCAACAAAAAGTTAAAAAGATATTGCGCCAGGTCAAGGGACCCTCAGGCAATAGCTGTGGACGCTCTAGTGACACCATGGGTGTACCAGTCGGTTTATGTGTTCCCTCCTCTGCCTCTCATACCAAAGGTATTGAGAATAATAAGAAAACGAGGAGTAAACACAATTCTCGTGGTTCCGGATTGGCCAAGACGAGCGTGGTACCCGGAACTTCAAGAGATGCTCTGAGGACCCGTGGCCTCTACCGCTCAGACAGGACCTGCTACAGCAGGGGCCCTGTCTGTTCCAAGACTTACCGCGGCTGCGTTTGACGGCTTGGCGGTTGAACGCCGGATCCTGAAGGAAAAGGGTATTCCGGAAGAAGTCATTCCTACGCTTATTACAGCCAGGAAAGATGTTACGGCAAAGCATTATCACCGCATATGGCGGAAATATGTTGCATGGTGCGAGGCAAAAAAGGCCCCAACAGAGGAATTTCAGCTGGGTCGATTTCTGCATTTCCTGCAAGCAGGAGTGAATATGGGCCTAAAACTAGGCTCCATTAAAGTACAGATCTCGGCTCTGTCGATTTTCTTTCAAAAAGAACTAGCTTCAGTACCTGAAGTTCAGACATTTGTGAAAGGAGTGCTGCATATTCAGCCCCCGTTTGTGCCTCCTGTGGCACCTTGGGATCTCAACGTGGTGTTGAGTTTCTTAAAATCACATTGGTTTGAGCCACTAAAAACCGTGGATCTAAAATATCTCACGTGGAAAGTGGTCATGTTATTGGCCTTGGCTTCAGCCAGGCGAGTGTCAGAATTGGCGGCTTTATCATGTAAAAGCCCTTATCTGATTTTCCATATGGATAGGGCAGAATTGAGGACTCGTCCCCAGTTTCTCCCTAAGGTGGTGTCAGCGTTTCACCTGAACCAGCCTATTGTGGTGCCTGCGGCTACTAGGGATTTGGAGGACTCCAAGTTGCTAGACGTTGTCAGGGCCCTGAAAATATATGTTTCCAGGACGGCTGGAGTCAGAAAATCTGACTCGCTGTTTATCCTGTATGCACCCAACAAGCTGGGTGCTCCTGCTTCTAAGCAGACTATTGCTCGCTGGATTTGTAGTACAATTCAGCTTGCACATTCTGTGGCAGGCCTGCCACAGCCAAAATCTGTAAATGTTCATTCCACAAGGAAGGTGGGCTCATCTTGGGCGGCTGCCCGAGGGGTCTCGGCTTTACAACTTTGCCGAGCAGCTACTTGGTCAGGGGCAAACACGTTTGCAAAATTCTACAAATTTGATACCCTGGCTGAGGAGGACCTAGAGTTCTCTCATTCGGTGCTGCAGAGTCATCCGCACTCTCCCGCCCGTTTGGGAGCTTTGGTATAATCCCCATGGTCCTTACGGAGTTCCCAGCATCCACTAGGACGTCAGAGAAAATAAGAATTTACTCACCGGTAATTCTATTTCTCGTAGTCCGTAGTGGATGCTGGGCGCCCATCCCAAGTGCGGATTGTCTGCAATACTTGTAAATAGTTATTGCTAACTAAAGGGTTATTGTTGAGCCATCTGTTGAGAGGCTCAGTTATTTTCATACTGTCAAACTGGATATAGTATCACGAGTTGTACGGTGTGATTGGTGTGGCTGGTATGAGTCTTACCCGGGATTCAAAATCCTTCCTTATTATGTCAGCTCGTCCGGGCACAGTGTCCTAACTGAGGCTTGGAGGAGGGTCATAGTGGGAGGAGCCAGTGCACACCAGGTAGTCATAAATCTTTCTAGAGTGCCCAGCCTCCTTCGGAGCCCGCTATTCCCCATGGTCCTTACGGAGTTCACAGCATCCACTACGGACTACGAGAAATAGAATTACCGGTGAGTAAATTCTTATTTTTTTTATATGTATATATTAGGACTCTAATTCAACTTACAATTAAAAGAACAAGGAAGCTCCCACAGTGCATTATATCCATAACCCTACACATTTAGGCGCTTATTTATCAACAAGTGATGAAACTCGTTGTGAATGATAAAACTCATGCGTATGATGAATGGCACTCCAGCCAATCAGCTCCTAACTGTCATGTGTTTGAAAAATGACATTTGGAAGCTCATTGGGTGGAGCACCATTCATTATACACAATGAGTTTTATCATTCACAACGAGTTTCATCACTTGTTGACAGTTGGGCTCCTTAAACTCCAAATTTACACATACTTGCAGTAAAATCAATTTATGCTTTTTCTGAGGTTCTTTAGAAGACCTCTACTGCAAACGTCTTTTCCACTTGTTATGCCACTGATTATTTTCCAGATGTGTCAGTTCAATAAGGTATTTATGGATAAAATATATACTAATTTAAAAGGCAACATAAAATCTGCCCACAAGAATCAATGTAAACTACAGTAGCACATATATATAATTACTAGTTACCAGCCCGTCAAAATGAAGGGATAACATAACGGTAATGTCAGCCTCGGCAGCTGTGCACGCCCGAACAGAGCAACACTTAAATTGCTCCGTTGGTGCACAAAACATTTGAATTTCCCCCCATAGAGGTGGGAAGCAGTGTTAGCCTTTTATTATATAGGATATATTGACTTCAGGTCTTGACAAATAACTACATTATTGCATGTTTGACTCTGCAGCATTCCTGTCGTTCCATTGTGAGTAAACTATTGTTTAATGTCATTCTGATTTTAGGTATTTGTATGGGTTTGAGGAATATTGCCGGTCTGCAGACATTCAGTTTAGGACTATTCACCACAATGACCCTAGACCAGTAGATGAGAGCCCGGTAACGGAAGAACCAATGGAAAATAGTGACAAAACTGAGGCCACAGACCTTCCGGTCAATGTGAAACTCAAAGAAGATGATGATGATGATACAGACTCTAGTAGCGAGAATGAGAAAGAGGAGACTGACGTTAAATCGCCAAGGGTACAATTTAATTTTATTGTTGTACGTTTTGTGAAACTAACTCTCGAACATAATTTTTCTAGAGATTTTCCTTTGAGTGAAATATTATTTCTTCTTTACTTTATGAGTGCAATGGAACACTGTGGTGGAGGGGGGTAAACTTAGATGGGCAGCTCTGCACTAGTCATCGGGAGCCTGAGTGTGTATGGTCTCATTTCCTTGGTACTAGGATGTGGAGGAAAATGCAGATGCAGACTCTGATCTGCCTGGTACTGCTTTACTATATCCAGAATAAGCTTATTGGCTTTGCTGTGGAGGAAAGAATTTGTTTCTTCCAGTCAGTGTCCTCAGACCTATGTGCTCTGGGCTTTTCTCCTTTCATTACTCAGAGGCTAGGAATCCGACTTCTAGAAGACAGTCTGCTGCTCCTTCTGGTGGACAGCAGCGAGAAAAAACAGCCCTGGACAGCTAGGTGTCCGGTGTCCAGTTTTCAGACAGGCACTAAGTGTTCGTGGACAACATGCCCACTGTGGAGCCCATCTGATTCTCCTCCTTGACCACTAATTGTGTTGTTTCCCCCACAAATGCAAGTTGAGGATACGTCAATGATGGGTTTAGTATATGTGACCGGCGGACGAAGTGCTGGTGGACACAGTACTGATGCCGGCATCCTGATATTTAAAATCCTGACAGGGGTGAGTTAAGTATGCAATCCCCTCTCCCTAACCCCGCCCCTCCCCCCCCCCCCCCCTCCCTCTTCCCCCTTCACTCTTCACTATGGTGCCTAACACCAACCACTGTGCAATCATTTTAGGCAGGTGTGGGGAAAAATGCTTCAAAGTAAGAAAACTTTTAAAAATAGAAGTGTTAATACCGTATATACTCGAGTATAAGTCGACCCGAATATAAGCCGAGGCACCTAATTCTACCACAAAAACCTGGGAAAACTTATTGACTCGAGTATAAGCCTAGGGTGGGAAATGCAGCTCTAGCCGTACACAGCCCTCAGTGCCAGATATGCCCTCAGTGCCAGATATGCCCCCACAGTGCTGCCAGATATGCCCCCACAGTGCTGCCAGTTATGCCCCCACAGTGCTGCCAGATATGCCCCCACAGTGCTGCCAGATATGCCCCCACAGTGCTGCCAGATATGCCCCCACAGTGCTGCCAGTTATGCCCCCACAGTGCTGCCAGTTATGCCCCCACAGTGCTGCCAGATATGCCCCCACAGTGCTGCCAGATATGCCCCCACAGTGCTGCCAGATATGCCCCCACAGTGCTGCCAGATATGCCCCCACAGTGCTGCCAGATATGCCCCCACAGTGCTGCCAGATATGCCCCCACAGTGCTGCCAGATATGCCCCCACAGTGCTGCCAGATATGCCCCCACAGTGCTGCCAGTTATGCCCCCACAGTGCTGCCAGATATGCCCCCACAGTGCTGCCAGATATGCCCCCACAGTGCTGCCAGATATGCCCCCACAGTGCTGCCAGTTATGCCCCCACAGTGCTGCCAGATATGCCCCCACAGTGCTGCCAGATACGTTCCCTCCCCAAGTGCCAGGTATGCCCCACAGTGCTGTTACTTACCCCTCCGTCGATCCCGCGCTGTCTTCTGGAGGGACACGAAGCACACAGCGTGCGCGGCTCTCCTGTGTCCCTCCTGCATCTTCGGCGGCCGCGGCGGGTCTATTATAGGAAGTGCCGGTTCGTGATCAGAGGTCACGAACGGGTATTTCCTGTAATAGAACCGCCGCTGCTGCCGCCGGAGATGCAGGAGGGACACAGGAGCGCCGCGCGCTGTGCGCTCCATGTCCCTCCTTCACACTGCTCTGCCTCTGCCTGCACTGACTCGAGTATAAGCCGAGGTGGCTTTTTCAGCACAAAAAAAAGTGCTGAAAAAGTCGGCTTATACTCGAGTATATACGGTAGTTTATTTCTCTAGCATCCATAAGGGATATTGGGCAGATTTAGTATGATGGCGGTATAGATGGGGTCCAAAGGAGCCGGTGCACTTTAACTTTCTTCACTGGGTGTGCTGGCTCCTCCCCTCTATGCCCCCTCCCACAGGCAGTTTAGAAAAAAGTGCCCTCAGGAAACGATGCACATCTCTGCATCTCCAGAGAGTTTTCTTCAGTTCATGGGACCAGCGGCATTTTGGCGCCTTCCTCTGCTTACTGCAGTAGCAGCAGGCTCACACAGCTCCTCCTGACACTCAAGACACGCTGGAAAACTGGTACAGGGCGTAGCAAAGGCGGAGAGCCGCTATTGTACACAATCTGTGATATAATAAGCTGACCGCCTCACTGGGGCTGTGTAGCTGGGGTGTGTTGGTCCCCTCTCTCTATATCTCCTCTCACATAGAGTAGGCAAAGGCTTGATCCACGTATTACTGTCTGTGTATGTCATTGTGATTTACTGTGAACATGGTTAAACACAAGCTATGCAGTGTATGCCACACCACATTCTCTCCGTTTATCATCTGATTCTGTTTCATGTGAACAATGCAGCCAGTCTTCACAACTCGGTGAGGGGACTGTGGAAGAGGGTCAAGAGCCTTCCTGGCTAGGGGCCCTTCAAAATATGATGTCTGATATGTCATCACAACTCACTGCTAATGTTAAAAATTCGGCATCTACAACAGGCTGTTGCAGACTTGGCTGCCCCAAAAGCTTGGTTTACCTGCTCTACTCTCTGGTTCAGATGAAGAGGTACCGGAGGATGGGGAGGACTTGGACCCCGTTAGTGGGGATTCCACTTTTTCTCAGGGTATTGAACCCCTTCTGGCTATACGGGGCATGCTAAAACTCCCTCTAGAGGATTCTGCTTCACAGCAGTCGTTTTTCTTTACACAGAACAAGCCTATTGTCACTTTCCCTGATTCTACAGAGTTAGATGACCTGTTTTAGTTAGCCTGGAAAAATCCAGACAAAAATACCAAGTGTCAAAAAGGTTTTTGCACACTTTCCCATTTGCTTCTGAAGGTATGAAATTCTGGGAAGAATCCCCGGGGAATCAGTCTCTTGGCTATCTAAAAAGGCGGTGATGCCTGCCCCATACTCCTTTATCATAAAGGACCCTGGGGACAGAAAAAGAGACTACACGAAAGTTTATTTACACAGCAGCAGGTGTATCGCAAAGGCCGGTCATAGTGGGTTGCTGAATAACCCATGCCATTCACACGTTGGCTTCTCAAATTCAGGAGGGCCTCTCCGGGGATATGCCTCTGGTCACTACGGTGACTCTTCTGAAACACATTCAGGACATTGCACGCGTCCTGTGTGACCTGCTCAAGGAGATGGGCAATATTAATGCTAGGACCTCTGCCATAGCAGTGTCAGCGCGCAGGGCCTTGTGGTTGCGTCAATGGATAGCTGACGCTGAGTCCAAGCGCAGTGTGGAGTCTCTCCATTTTTCTCGGGAATGGCTCTTTGGGGTTGAGTTGGATATGTGGATTTCTAAAGTTACTGCAGGGAATTCCACGTTTCTCCCCTCTGGGGCCCCGCCGGCTAGGCGTTCATACCTGGGGCCGTCCTTTTGGTCTAGCAGGTTTCGATCTAGGGCCAGAGGTGCCTCCAATGCGGCTAGAAGCACCAGAGATAAGAAAAGAAGACATGCAAACACCGGTTCTCAGGAACAAAGCAGCAGTTCTGCTTCCACTAAGTCCTCAGCATGACTGTGCCCACCCACCTCGAGGAGAACTCGAGGTGGAAGCTCGACTGCGTCACTTCAGCCGCATTTGGGAAAGCTCTTGCCAGGATACCTGGGTATGGTACCTCATTTCTCAGGGCTACAAGCTGGAGTTCGATGGTGCCTCCTCCCAACAATTTTTCTCTATCGTCCTAAGTGGATGCTGGGGTTCCTGAAAGGACCATGGGGAATAGCGGCTCCGCAGGAGACAGGGCACAAAAGTAAAGCTTTTACAGGTCAGGTGGTGTGTACTGGCTCCTCCCCCTATGACCCTCCTCCAGACTCCAGTTAGATTTTTGTGCCCGGCCGAGAAGGGTGCAATTCTAGGTGGCTCTCATAAAGAGCTGCTTAGAGAGTTTAGCTTAGGTTTTTTATTTTACAGTGATTCCTGCTGGCAACAGGATCACTGCAACGAGGGACAGAGGGGAGAAGAAGTGAACTCACCTGCGTGCAGGATGGATTGGCTTCTTGGCTACTGGACATGAAGCTCCAGAGGGACGATCACAGGTACAGCCTGGATGGTCACCGGAGCCACGCCGCCGGCCCCCTCACAGATGCTGAAGCAAGAAGAGGTCCAGAATCGGCGGCTGAAGACTCCTGCAGTCTTCTTAAGGTAGCGCACAGCACTGCAGCTGTGCGCCATTTTCCTCTCAGCACACTTCACACGGCAGTCACTGAGGGTGCAGGGCGCTGGGAGGGGGGCGCCCTGGGAGGCAAATGAAAACCTTTAAAAAGGCTAAAAATACCTCACATATAGCCCCAGAGGCTATATGGAGATATTTACCCCTGCCTAAATGTACTAAATAGCGGGAGACGAGCCCGCCGAAAAAGGGGCGGGGCCTATCTCCTCAGCACACGGCGCCATTTTCTGTCACAGCTCCGCTGGTCAGGAAGGCTCCCAGGTCTCTCCCCTGCACTGCACTACAGAAACAGGGTATAACAGAGAGGGGGGGCAAAATAAATGGCAATATATATTAATATAAAAGCAGCTATAAGGGAGCACTTAATCATAAGGCTATCCCTGTCATATATAGCGCTTTTTGGTGTGTGCTGGCAGACTCTCCCTCTGTCTCCCCAAAGGGCTAGTGGGTCCTGTCTTCGTATAGAGCATTCCCTGTGTGTCTGCTGTGTGTCGGTACGTGTGTGTCGACATGTATGAGGACGTTATTGGTGTGGAGGCGGAGCAATTGCCAAATATGAGGATGTCACCTCCTAGGGGGTCGACACCAGAATGGATGCCTTTATTTGTGGAATTACGGGATAGCGTCAACTCGCTTAAGCAGTCGTTTGCCGACATGAGGCGGCCGGACACTCAATTAGTGCCTGTCCAGGCGCCTCAAACACCGTCAGGGGCTGTAAAACGCCCCTTGCCTCAGTCGGTCGACACAGACCCAGACACAGGCACTGATTCCGGTGGTGAAGGTGACGAATCAACCGTATTTTCCAGTAGGGCCACACGTTATATGATTTTGGCAATAAAGGAGATGTTACATTTAGCTGATACTACAGGTACCACTAAACAGGGTATTATGTGGGGTGTGAAAAAACTACCAGTAGTTTTTACCGAATCAGAAGAATTAAATGACGTGTGTGATGAAGCGTGGGGTGCCCCGATAAAAAACTGCTAATTTCAAAGAAGTTATTGGCTTTATACCCTTTCCCGCCAGAGGTTAGGGAGCGCTGGGAAACACCTCCTAGGGTGGACAAAGCGCTAACACGCTTATCAAAACAAGTGGCGTTACCCTCTCCTGAGACGGCCGCACTTAAAGATCCATCAGATAGGAGGATGGAAAATATCCAAAAAGGTATATACACACATGCAGGTGTTATACTACGACCAGCTATTGCGACTGCCTGGATGTGCAGTGCTGGGGTAGTTTGGTCAGAGTCCCTGATCGAAAATATTGATACCCTGGACAGGGACAATATTTTACTGTCGTTAGAACAAATAAAGGATGCATTTCTTTATATGCGTGATGCACAGGGAGATATCTGCACACTGGCATCACGGGTAAGTGCTATGTCCATTTCGGCCAGAAGAGCTTTATGGACACGACAGTGGACAGGCGATGCGTAGAGGAGTTATTTGGGGTCGGTCTATCGGATTTGGTGGCCACGGCTACGGCCGGGAAATCCACCTTTCTACCTCAAGTCACTCCCCAACAGAAAAAGGCACCGACCTTTCAACCGCAGCCCTTTCGTTCCTTTAAAAATAAGAGAGCAAAGGGCTATTCATATCTGCCACGAGGCAGAGGACGAGGGAAGAGACAGCAACAGGCAGCTCCTTCCCAGGAACAGAAGCCCTCCCCGGCTTCTACAAAAGCCTCAGCATGACGCTGGGGCTTCGCAAGCGGACTCGGGGGCGGTAGGCGGTCGTCTCAAGAATTACAGCGCGCAGTGGGCTCACTCGCAGGTAAATCCCTGGATCCTGCAGATAATATCTCAGGGGTACAGGTTGAAATTAGAGACAGAGCCACCTCGCCGTTTCCTGAAGTCTGCTTTACCAACGTCCCCCTCAGAAAGGGAGACGGTTTTGGAAGCCATTCACAAGCTGTATTCTCAGCAGGTGATAGTCAAGGTACCTCTTCTACAACAAGGGAAGGGGTATTATTCCACTCTTTTTGTGGTACCGAAGCCGGATGGCTCGGTAAGGCCTATTCTAAATCTGAAGTCCTTGAACCTGTACATAAAGAAGTTCAAGTTCAAGATGGAGTCACTCAGAGCAGTGATAGCGAACCTGGAAGAAGGGGACTTTATGGTATCCTTGGACATCAAGGATGCGTATCTCCACGTTCCAATTACCCCTCACACCAGGGGTACCTCAGGTTCGTTGTACAAAACTGTCACTATCAGTTTCAGACGCTGCCGTTTGGTTTGTCCACGGCACCTCGGGGCTTTACAAAGGTAATGGCCGAGATAATATTTCTTCTTCGAAGAAAAGGCGTATTAATTATCCCATACTTGGACGATCTCCTAATAAGGGCAAGGTCCAGAGAACAGCTAGAGATGGGTTTAGCACTATCTCAAGAGGTGCTAAAGCAGCACGGATGGATTCTGAATATTCCAAAATCCCAATTAATGCCGACAACTCGTCTGCTGTTCCTGGGGATGATTCTGGACACAGTTCAGAAAAAGGTTTTTCTTCCCGAAGAAAAAGCCAAGGAGTTATCTGACCTGGTCAGGAACCTCCTAAAACCAGGAAAGGTGTCTGTACATCAATGCACAAGAGTCCTGGGAAAAAATGGTAGCTTCTTACGAAGCAATCCCTTTCGGCAGATTCCATGCAAAGGGATCTGTTGGACAAATGGTCAGGGTCGCATCTTCAGATGCACCTGCGGATAACCCTGTCGCCGAGGACAAGGGTATCCCTTCTGTGGTGGTTGCAGGAGGCTCATCTATTGGAGGGCCGCAGATTCGGCATGCAGGATTGGATCCTGGTGACCACGGATGCCAGCCTGAGAGGCTGGGGAGCAGTCACACAGGGAAGAAATTTCCAGGGAGTGTGGTCGAGCCTGAAAAAGTCTCTTCACATAAGCATTCTGGAACTAAGAGCAATCTACAATGCTCTAAGCCAGGCGGAACCTCTGCTTCAAGGAAGACCGGTGTTGATCCAGTCGGACAACATCACGGCAGTCGCCCATGTAAACAGACAGGGCGGCACAAGAAGCAGGAGGGCAATGGCAGAAGCTGCCAGGATCCTTCGCTGGGCGGAGAATCACGTGATAGCACTGTCAGCAGTATTCATCCCGGGCGTGGACAACTGGGAAGCAGACTTCCTCAGCAGACACGACCTTCACCCGGGAGAGTGGGGACTTCATCCAGAAGTTTTCCACATGCTATTAAACCGTTGGGTAAAACCAATGGTGGACATGATGGCGTCTCGCCTCAACAAAACACTGGACAGATATTGCGCCAGGTCAAGAGATCCGCAGGCAATAGCTGTGGACGCGCTGGTAACACCTTGGGTGTACCAGTCGGTATATGTGTTTCCTCCTCTGCCTCTCATACCAAAGGTATTGAGGATTATACGGCAAAGAGGAGTAAGACTAGTGGCTCCGGATTGGCCAAGAAGGACTTGGTACCCGGAACTTCAAGAGATGGTCACGGACGATCCGTGGCCTCTACTTCTGAGAAGGGACCTGCTTCAGCAGGGTCCTTGTCTTTTTCAAGACTTACCGCGGCTGCGTTTGACGGCATGGCGTTTGAATGCCAGATCCTAAAAGGAAAAGGCATTCCGGAAGAAGTCATTCCTACCTTGATAAAGGCAAGGAAGGAAGTCACCGCGAAGCATTATCGCCGTATTTGGCGAAAATATGTTGCGTGGTGCGAGCAGCGGAGTGCTCCGATGGAGGAATTTCAACTGGGTCGTTTTCCTACATTTCCTGCAATCAGGATTGTCTATGGGTCTCAAATTGGGATCTATTAAGGTTCAAATTTCGGCCATATCAATATTCTTCCAAAAAGAATTGGCCTCAGTCCCTGAGGTCCAGATTTTTATCAAAGGAGTACTGCATATACAGCCTCCTGTGGTGCCTAAGGTGGCACCGTGGGATCTAAATGTAGTTTTAGATTTCCTCAAATCCAATTGGTTTGAACCACTAAAGAATGTGGATTTGAAATATCTCACATGGAAAGTGACTATGTTACTGGCCCTGGCTTCGGCCGGGAGAGTATCTGAACTGGCGGCTTTGTTTTATAAAAGCCCTTATTTAATTTTCCATTCGACATAGGGCAGAGCGGCGGACGCGTCCGCATTTTCTCCCTAAGGTGGTATCAGCGTTTCACCTGAACCAGCCTATTGTAGTGCCTGCGGCTACAGACGACTTGAAGGACTCCAAGTTGTTGGACGTTGTCAGAGCCTTAAAAATATACATTTAAAGGACGGCTGGAGTCAGAAAATCTGACTCGCTGTTTATACTGTATGCACCCAACAAGTTGGGTGCACCTGCTTCTAAGCAGTCGATTGCTCGTTGGATTTGTAACAAAATTCAACTTGTACATTCTGTGGCAGGCCTGCCACAGCCTAAATCTGTTAAGGCCCATTCCGCAAGGAAGGTGGGCTCATCTTGGGCGCCTGCCCGAGGGGTCTCGGCATTACAACTCTGCCGAGCAGCTACGTGGTCAGGGGAGAACACGTTTGTAAATTTTTACAAATTTGATACCCTGGCAAAGGAGGACCTGGAGTTCTCTCATTCGGTGCTGCAGAGTCATCCGCACTCTCCCGCCCGTTTGGGAGCTTTGGTATAATCCCCATGGTCCTTTCAGGAACCCCAGCATCCACTTAGGACGATAGAGAAAATAAGAATTTACTTACCGATAATTCTATTTCTCGGAGTCCGTAGTGGATGCTGGGCGCCCATCCCAAGTGCGGATTATCTGCAATACTTGTACATAGTTATTGTTAACTAATTCGGGTTATTGTTTAGGAAGCCATCTTTCAGAGGCTCCTCTGTTATCATACTGTTAACTGGGTTTAGATCACAAGTTGTACGGTGTGATTGGTGTGGCTGGTATGAGTCTTACCCGGGATTCAAAATCCTCCCTTATTGTGTACGCTCGTCCGGGCACAGTACCTAACTGGAGTCTGGAGGAGGGTCATAGGGGGAGGAGCCAGTACACACCACCTGACCTGTAAAAGCTTTACTTTTGTGCCCTGTCTCCTGCGGAGCCGCTATTCCCCATGGTCCTTTCAGGAACCCCAGCATCCACTACGGACTCCGAGAAATAGAATTATCGGTAAGTAAATTCTTATTTTCAAATCAGGCTTAGCAGCTTTGGAGGATACGCAAGTTACGTTGCAACATGCAATCCAAAAGTTGGTCCAGTCCCACGTGATTGTTCCAGTACCAATACAACAACGGGGAAAGGGTTATTACTCCAACCTGTTTATGGTACCGAAGCCGGATGGTTCAGTAAGCCCTTTTTGAATCTAAAGTCCCTGAACCCTTATCTCTGGGTTTTCAAGTTTAAATAAGAATTTACTTACCGATAATTCTATTTCTCGGAGTCCGTAGTGGATGCTGGGGTTCCTGAAAGGACCATGGGGAATAGCGGCTCCGCAGGAGACAGGGCACAAAAGTAAAGCTTTTACAGGTCAGGTGGTGTGTACTGGCTCCTCCCCCTATGACCCTCCTCCAGACTCCAGTTAGGTACTGTGCCCGGACGAGCGTACACAATAAGGGAGGATTTTGAATCCCGGGTAAGACTCATACCAGCCACACCAATCACACCGTACAACTTGTGATCTAAACCCAGTTAACAGTATGATAACAGAGGAGCCTCTGAAAGATGGCTTCCTAAACAATAACCCGAATTAGTTAACAATAACTATGTACAAGTATTGCAGATAATCCGCACTTGGGATGGGCGCCCAGCATCCACTACGGACTCCGAGAAATAGAATTATCGGTAAGTAAATTCTTATTTTCTCTATCGTCCTAAGTGGATGCTGGGGTTCCTGAAAGGACCATGGGGATTATACCAAAGCTCCCAAACGGGCGGGAGAGTGCGGATGACTCTGCAGCACCGAATGAGAGAACTCCAGGTCCTCCTTTGCCAGGGTATCAAATTTGTAAAAATTTACAAACGTGTTCTCCCCTGACCACGTAGCTGCTCGGCAGAGTTGTAATGCCGAGACCCCTCGGGCAGCCGCCCAAGATGAGCCCACCTTCCTTGCGGAATGGGCCTTAACAGATTTAGGCTGTGGCAGGCCTGCCACAGAATGTACAAGTTGAATTTTGTTACAAATCCAACGAGCAATCGACTGCTTAGAAGCAGGTGCACCCAACTTGTTGGGTGCATACAGTATAAACAGCGAGTCAGATTTTCTGACTCCAGCCGTCCTTTAAATGTATATTTTTAAGGCTCTGACAACGTCCAACAACTTGGAGTCCTTCAAGTCGTCTGTAGCCGCAGGCACTACAATAGGCTGGTTCAGGTGAAACGCTGATACCACCTTAGGGAGAAAATGCGGACGCGTCCGCCGCTCTGCCCTATGTCGAATGGAAAATTAAATAAGGGCTTTTATAAAACAAAGCCGCCAGTTCAGATACTCTCCCGGCCGAAGCCAGGGCCAGTAACATAGTCACTTTCCATGTGAGATATTTCAAATCCACATTCTTTAGTGGTTCAAACCAATTGGATTTGAGGAAATCTAAAACTACATTTAGATCCCACGGTGCCACCTTAGGCACCACAGGAGGCTGTATATGCAGTACTCCTTAGATAAAAATCTGGACCTCAGGGACTGAGGCCAATTCTTTTTGGAAGAATATTGATAGGGCCGAAATTTGAACCTTAATAGATCCCAATTTGAGACCCATAGACAATCCTGATTGCAGGAAATGTAGGAAAACGACCCAGTTGAAATTCCTCCATCGGAGCACTCCGCTGCTCGCACCACGCAACATATTTTCGCCAAATACGGCGATAATGCTTCGCGGTGACTTCCTTCCTTGCCTTTATCAAGGTAGGAATGACTTCTTCTGGAATGCCTTTTCCTTTTATGATCTGGCATTCAAACGCCATGCCGTCAAACGCAGCCGCGGTAAGTCTTGAAAAAGACAAGGACCCTGCTGAAGCAGGTCCCTTCTCAGAAGTAGAGGCCACGGATCGTCCGTGACCATCTCTTGAAGTTCCGGGTACCAAGTCCTTCTTGGCCAATCCGGAGCCACTAGTCTTACTCCTCTTTGCCGTATAATCCTCAATACCTTTGGTATGAGAGGCAGAGGAGGAAACACATATACCGACTGGTACACCCAAGGTGTTACCAGCGCGTCCACAGCTATTGCCTGCGGATCTCTTGACCTGGCGCAATACCTGTCCAGTGTTTTGTTGAGGCGAGACGCCATCATGTCCACCATTGGTTTTACCGAACGGTTTAATAGCATGTGGAAAACTTCTGGATGAAGTCCCCACTCTCCCGGGTGAAGGTCGTGTCTGCTGAGGAAGTCTGCTTCCCAGTTGTCCACGCCCGGGATGAATACTGCTGACAGTGCTATCACGTGATTCTCCGCCCAGCGAAGGATCCTGGCAGCTTCTGCCATTGCCCTCCTGCTTCTTGTGCCGCCCTGTCTGTTTACATGGGCGACTGCCGTGATGTTGTCCGACTGGATCAACACCGGTCTTCCTTGAAGCAGAGGTTCCGCCTGGCTTAGAGCATTGTAGATTGCTCTTAGTTCCAGAATGCTTATGTGAAGAGACTTTTTCAGGCTCGACCACACTCCCTGGAAATTTCTTCCCTGTGTGACTGCTCCCCAGCCTCTCAGGCTGGCATCCGTGGTCACCAGGATCCAATCCTGCATGCCGAATCTGCGGCCCTCCAATAGATGAGCCTCCTGCAACCACCACAGAAGGGATACCCTTGTCCTCGGCGACAGGGTTATCCGCAGGTGCATCTGAAGATGCGACCCTGACCATTTGTCCAACAGATCCCTTTGCATGGAATCTGCCGAAAGGGATTGCTTCGTAAGAAGCTACCATTTTTTCCCAGGACTCTTGCATTGATGTACAGACACCTTTCCTGGTTTTAGGAGGTTCCTGACCAGGTCAGATAACTCCTTGGCTTTTTCTTCGGGAAGAAAAACCTTTTTCTGAACTGTGTCCAGAATCATCCCCAGGAACAGCAGACGAGTTGTCGGCATTAATTGGGATTTTGGAATATTCAGAATCCATCCGTGCTGCTTTAGCACCTCTTGAGATAGTGCTAAACCCATCTCTAGCTGTTCTCTGGACCTTGCCCTTATTAGGAGATCGTCCAAGTATGGGATAATTAATACGCCTTTTCTTCGAAGAAGAAATATTATCTCGGCCATTACCTTTGTAAAGACCCGAGGTGCCGTGGACAAACCAAACGGCAGCGTCTGAAACTGATAGTGACAGTTTTGTACAACGAACCTGAGGTACCCCTGGTGTGAGGGGTAATTGGAACGTGGAGATACGCATCCTTGATGTCCAAGGATACCATAAAGTCCCCTTCTTCCAGGTTCGCTATCACTGCTCTGAGTGACTCCATCTTGAACTTGAACTTCTTTATGTACAGGTTCAAGGACTTCAGATTTAGAATAGGCCTTACCGAGCCATCCGGCTTCGGTACCACAAAAAGAGTGGAATAATACCCCTTCCCTTGTTGTAGAAGAGGTACCTTGACTATCACCTGCTGAGAATACAGCTTGTGAATGGCTTCCAAAACCGTCTCCCTTTCTGAGGGGGACGTTGGTAAAGCAGACTTCAGGAAACGGCGAGGTGGCTCTGTCTCTAATTTCAACCTGTACCCCTGAGATATTATCTGCAGGATCCAGGGATTTACCTGCGAGTGAGCCCACTGCGCGCTGTAATTCTTGAGACGACCGCCTACCGCCCCCGAGTCCGCTTGCGAAGCCCCAGCGTCATGCTGAGGCTTTTGTAGAAGCCGGGGAGGGCTTCGGTTCCTGGGAAGGAGCTGCCTGTTGCTGTCTCTTCCCTCGTCCTCTGCCTCGTGGCAGATATGAATAGCCCTTTGCTCTCTTATTTTTAAAGGAACGAAAGGGCTGCGGTTGAAAGGTCGGTGCCTTTTTCTGTTGGGGAGTGACTTGAGGTAGAAAGGTGGATTTCCCGGCCGTAGCCGTGGCCACCAAATCCGATAGACCGACCCCAAATAACTCCTCTACGCATCGCCTGTCCACTGTCGTGTCCATAAAGCTCTTCTGGCCGAAATGGACATAGCACTTACCCGTGATGCCAGTGTGCAGATATCTCTCTGTGCATCACGCATATAAAGAAATGCATCCTTTATTTGTTCTAACGACAGTAAAATATTGTCCCTGTCCAGGGTATCAATATTTTCGATCAGGGACTCTGACCAAACTACCCCAGCACTGCACATCCAGGCAGTCGCAATAGCTGGTCGTAGTATAACACCTGCATGTGTGTATATACCTTTTTGGATATTTTCCATCCTCCTATCTGATGGATCTTTAAGTGCGGCCGTCTCAGGAGAGGGTAACGCCACTTGTTTTGATAAGCGTGTTAGCGCTTTGTCCACCCTAGGAGGTGTTTCCCAGCGCTCCCTAACCTCTGGCGGGAAAGGGTATAAAGCCAATAACTTCTTTGAAATTAGCAGTTTTTTATCGGGGCACCCCACGCTTCATCACACACGTCATTTAATTCTTCTGATTCGGTAAAAACTACTGGTAGTTTTTTCACACCCCACATAATACCCTGTTTAGTGGTACCTGTAGTATCAGCTAAATGTAACATCTCCTTTATTGCCAAAATCATATAACGTGTGGCCCTACTGGAAAATACGGTTGATTCGTCACCTTCACCACCGGAATCAGTGCCTGTGTCTGGGTCTGTGTCGACCGACTGAGGCAAGGGGCGTTTTACAGCCCCTGACGGTGTTTGAGGCGCCTGGACAGGCACTAATTGAGTGTCCGGCCGCCTCATGTCGGCAAACGACTGCTTAAGCGAGTTGACGCTATCCCGTAATTCCACAAATAAAGGCATCCATTCTGGTGTCGACCCCCTAGGAGGTGACATCCTCATATTTGGCAATTGCTCCGCCTCCACACCAATAACGTCCTCATACATGTCGACACACACGTACCGACACACAGCAGACACACAGGGAATGCTCTATACGAAGACAGGACCCACTAGCCCTTTGGGGAGACAGAGGGAGAGTCTGCCAGCACACACCAAAAAGCGCTATATATGACAGGGATATCCTTATGATTAAGTGCTCCCTTATAGCTGCTTTTATATTAATATATTGCCATTTATTTTGCCCCCCCTCTCTGTTATACCCTGTTTCTGTAGTGCAGTGCAGGGGAGAGACCTGGGAGCCTTCCTGACCAGCGGAGCTGTGACAGAAAATGGCGCCGTGTGCTGAGGAGATAGGCCCCGCCCCTTTTTCGGCGGGCTCGTCTCCCGCTATTTAGTACATTTAGGCAGGGGTAAATATCTCCATATAGCCTCTGGGGCTATATGTGAGGTATTTTTAGCCTTTTTAAAGGTTTTCATTTGCCTCCCAGGGCGCCCCCCCCCCCCAGCGCCCTGCACCCTCAGTGACTGCCGTGTGAAGTGTGCTGAGAGGAAAATGGCGCACAGCTGCAGTGCTGTGCGCTACCTTAAGAAGACTGCAGGAGTCTTCAGCCGCCGATTCTGGACCTCTTCTTGCTTCAGCATCTGTGAGGGGGCCGGCGGCGTGGCTCCGGTGACCATCCAGGCTGTACCTGTGATCGTCCCTCTGGAGCTTCATGTCCAGTAGCCAAGAAGCCAATCCATCCTGCACGCAGGTGAGTTCACTTCTTCTCCCCTCTGTCCCTCGTTGCAGTGATCCTGTTGCCAGCAGGAATCACTGTAAAATAAAAAACCTAAGCTAAACTCTCTAAGCAGCTCTTTATGAGAGCCACCTAGAATTGCACCCTTCTCGGCCGGGCACAAAAATCTAACTGGAGTCTGGAGGAGGGTCATAGGGGGAGGAGCCAGTACACACCACCTGACCTGTAAAAGCTTTACTTTTGTGCCCTGTCTCCTGCGGAGCCGCTATTCCCCATGGTCCTTTCAGGAACCCCAGCATCCACTTAGGACGATAGAGAAAGATGGAATTCTTGAGAACAGTGATTGCGGGCCTGGAAGAAAAGGAATTCATGGTTTCCTTGGTTATCAAGGACGCCTACCTTCATATTCCAGTTTGGCCACCTCATCAGACTTATCTGAGGTTTGCCCTACTGGACGATCACTACCAGTTCCAGACACTACCCTTCGGCTTGTCCACAGCTTCAAGGATATTCACAAAGGTAATGGCGAAGATGATGTTCCAGCTTCGGGTCCAGGGGGTCAATGTTGTTCCTTACCTGGATGATCTCCTGATAAAAGTTAGATCAAGGGAGCATTTATTGCTCCATATCGACCGCACTATCCAACTTCTGTCAAATCATGGGTGGATTCTCAGTTTACAGAAGTCCCACCTGGAGCCAACTCAGCGGCTCCTGTTCCTGGGGATGTTACTGGATACTGTGGCCCAGAAGGTGTTCCTCCTGGAGGACAAAGCGAGAACACTTCAGGAGCATGGTGTTCCGACCTGCTCGAGTATCTATCCATCTTTGCATAAGATTGTTGGGGAAGATGGTTGCCTCATACGAGCCAATCCAATATGGGAGGTTCCACGCCAGAACATTTAAATTGGATCTCCTGAGCAAGTGGTCCAGATCACATCTACAGATGCACCGGATGATACGGCTGTCACCTCAGGTCAAGATTTCCCTCCTGTGGTGGCTGCAGTCCTCCAATCTCCTGGAACGCTGGATTGGATCCTCCTCACAATGGATGCGAGTCTAAGAGGATGGGGAGCTGTCACCCAAGGGGCGCAGTTCCAGGGCAGGTGGTTATCCCACGAAGCCCTCCTACCAATCAACATTCTGGAACTTCGGGCAATCTACAATGTTCTGCTTCAGGCCTCTCCTCTGCTCAAGGATCATGCGATCCAAGTACAGTCTGACAACGCCACAGTAGTGGCGTACATCAGTCGGCAAGGAGGGACAAAAATCAGAGCCTGCATGCGAGAGGTGTCAAAGATACTCTTCTGGGCGAGCAATGTCTGCAATCATCATTCCGGGAGTGGACAACTGGGAAGCGGACTTCCTGAGTCGTCACGATCTCCACCCAGGGGAGTGGGGGCTCCACCATCAGGTGTTCCAGCAGATCATCGACCAGTGGTGCTGCCCACAAATAGACATGATTGCTTCTCGACTCAACAAGATGCTTCACTGGTCTGGTATTGCTCACGAAACAGGGACCCTCAGGCGAGGGCAGTGGATGCACTGACGTCTCCTTAGCCTTACTGTCTGGTCTACCTGTTTCCTCCGATTCCGTTGCTCCCAAGGGTGCTCAAGCGAATCAGAAATCAAGGAGTCCAGGCAATTCTGATTGCCCCGGATTTGCCTCTGAGGGTGTGGTACGCGGATCTTCTGGATATGTCCATCAAAGACCCTTGGCCATTACCACTAAGAAGAGATCTTCTTCAACAAGGACCGTTCCTCTACCCGGACTTACGGCGACTTCGTTTGACGGCATGGAGGTTGAGCAGAACATCCTAGCTCACAAGGGCCTTTCCAAAAAGGTTATTGCTACCATGGTTCAGGCCAGGAAACCTGTGACGTCAAAACACTATCATCATATCTGGAGAAGATCTGTCTCTTGGTGCGAGGAACGCACGTATCCGCCGGCAGAGTTCCACTTGGGACGTTTCTTACGTTTCCTGCAGGCTGGTGTGGATAAGGGCTTACGTCTGGGTTCCATTAAGGTCCAGATTTCAGATCTCTCGATTTTCTTCCAGAAGAAATTGGCAGTGTTGCCAGAAGTCCAGACCTTCTTGCAAGGGGTACTCCACATACAACCTCCTTTTGTGCTGCCTACGGCACCCTGGGATTTGAATGTGGTGTTGGAATTTCTGCAGTCCTCCTGGTTTGAACCTCTGATGACGATAGAAGGCAAGTACCTCACATGGAAGACGGTGATGTTACTGGCCCTGGCTTCTGCTCGCTGTGTTTCAGATTTGGGGGCCTTATCATGTAAAAGTCCCTACTTGCTCTTTTATGAGGACAGAGCGGAGCTCAGGACTAGGCAGCAGTTCCTGCTGAAGGTTGTCTCTGCGTTCCCCCTGAATCAACCTATTGTGGTTCCGTCCAGTTCTGACACTTCTGCTCCTCTGGAGGCATTGGATGGTGTGCAAGCCTTGAAGATCTATGTCAAGCGAACATCTCAGATCAGATAGAGTGATTCCTTGTTTGTGCTCTATGATGCGCAGAAAAAGGGTTGTCCTGCTTCGAAGCAGTCCATTGCTCGTTGGCTTAGGCTTACTACCCAACAGGCCTATGTATCGGCAGCCTTACCTGTTCCTAAGTCTCTGAATGCCCACTCTACAAGATCGGTGGGCTCTTCTTGGGCGGCTGCCCGTGCAGTCTCGGCCTTGCAGCTGTGCAGAGCTGCTACCTGGTTGGGGAAGAACACTTTTTTGTAAAATCCTACACGTTTGATACCCTGGCCAAGGAGGATACCCAATTTGGGCAGGCGGTGATGCAGAAGTCTCCGCACATTCCTGCCCGTTCTGGAAGCTTTGGGACGTCCCCATAGTACGAAGTCTCCCCAATATCCCTTATGGATGCTAGAGAAAATAGGATTTTAATTATCTACCGGTAAATCCTTTTCTCGTAGTCCATAAGGGCGCCCGCCTCAGTGCGTTGACTTTTCTGCAGGTTATCTTTTATGTGGTTGCCTGTTCAGCTGTTGCTGTTTGTTTCCAGCCGTTGCTGGTTGTTTTATGCTCGTGGTGTGCTGGTGTGTAAATCTCACCACTTATTGTTATGTTCCTTCACTCAAGTATGTCCTTTCTCCTTCGTGCACTGTTTTACCTATAACTGCCTGTGGGAGGGGGCATAGAGGGGAGGAGCCAGCACACCCAGTTGAAGAAATTGAAAGTGCACTGGCTCCTTTTGGACCCCGTCTATATCCCCCATCGTACTAAGTCCGCCCAATATCCCTTATTAACTACGAGAAAAGGATTTACCGGTAGGCAATTAAAATCCTGTTTTAGATCAATTATCAAAATGCAAAGTGAATGAAAAGAAATCTAAATTAAATCCATATTTGGTGTGACCACCTTTGCCTTCTAAACAGAATTAATTCTTCAATGTACACTTGCATGTTTTTTGAATGAACTTTGTAGGTAGGTTGTTCCAAACTCTTGGAGAACTAACCAGATCTTCTGTAAGTGTAGGCTTGCTCAAATACTTCTGTCTTTTTATGTAATCCCAGATATGATGTTGAGATCAGGGCCATATCCACTTCCAGGACTGCTTGTTCTTTTTGCTGAACATAGTTCTTGATGACATTGGCTATACAGTGCATCCGGAAAATATTCAGTGCCTCACTTTTTTTCGCATTTTGTTGTGTTACAGCCTTATTCCAAAATGGAATAAATTAATTTTTTCCCTCAAAAATCTACACACAATACCCCATAATGATAACTCGAAATAGTTTTTTTTTTGTTTGTTTGTTTTTGCAAATTTATAAAAAATTAATCACATGTACATAAGTATTAAGTCTTTGCCATAAAACTCAGTTTAGCTCAGGTGCATCCTGTTTCCACTGATCATCCCTAAGATGTTCCTACACCTTAATTGGAATCCACCTGTGGTAAATTCAGTTGATTGCACATGATTTGGAAAGGCACACACCTGTCTATGTAAGGTCTCACACTTGACCGTGCATATCTCAGCACAAATAAAGCATGAAGTTAAAGGAATTGTCTGTAGACCTCCAAGATAGGATTGTCTCGAGGCACAAATCTGAGGAAGGGTACAGAAAAATATCTGCTGCTTTGAAAGTCCCAATGAGCACACTGTCCTTCATCATCCGTAAATGGAAGAAATTCAGAACCACCAGGGCTCTTCCTAGAGCTGGCCGGCCGACTAAACTGAGCGATCGGAGGAGAAGAGCCATAGTCGGGGAGGTGACCAAGAACCTGATGGTCACTCTGTCAGAGCTACAGCATTTCTCTGTGGAGAGAGGAGAACCTTCCAGAAGGACAACCATCTCTGCAGCAATCCACCAATCAAGCCTGTATGGTAGAGTGGCCAGACGGAAGCCACTCCTTAGTAAAAAGCACATGACAGCCAGCCTGAAGTTTGCCAAAATGCACCTGAAGGACTCTCAGACCATGAGAAACAAAATTTCTCTGGTCTGATGGGACAAAGATTAAACTCTTTGGCGTGAATGCCAGGTGTCATTTGTGGAAGTGAAGCGCTGTGAATACTTTCCGGATGCACCGTATGTTTGTGGTCATTGTCCTGCTGCAGAATAAGTTTGGAGCCAATAAGACGTCTCCTTGTTGGCATTGCATGATGAATAAGTACCTGCCTGGATTTCTCAGCATTGCAGCACAGAGATACGGGCAACATTGAGGACCGTAGACTCAGTGGTCGGCCAAGGAAGCTTAGTTCATCATATGAAAAACACATCATGCTTCGCTTCGAAATCGCAAGATGTCAGAACTGGCAGAAGCTGGTGGGACCCAGGTACACTCATCTACTGCTCGAAGAAGTCTGCCTAGAAGTGGTCTTCCTAGAAAAATTTCAGCCAAAAAGCCATACCTTTGACTTGGAAACAAGGCCAAGCGACTAAACTATGCTCGAAAACATTGGAACTGGGGTGCAGAAAAATGGAAGCAGGTGCTCTGGACTGATGAGTTAAAATTTGGTTGTAAGAGAAGGCAACTTGTTCTCCAGAGGGCTGGAGAGCGGTACAATAATGAGTGTCTACAGGCAACAGTGAAACATGGTGGAGGTTCCTTGCAAGTTTGAAGCTGCATTTCATCAAAAGGAGTTGGGATTTGGTCAGCATTTAGGATGCCCTCAATGCTGAGAAATATAGGCAGGTACTTATCCATCATGCAATACCATCAGGGCAGCGTCTTATTGGCTCCAAATTTATTCTGGAGCAGGACATGCCTGGACAGCCACAAGTTGGCAAAGTCTGCAATAGGGCATATAAATTGCATTTAGCTGACCGACAAGGGTTTGCTGATGCATATTGGGCCTGATTCATAGCAGTGCGGTATTGCACAGCCGCAGTGCAGCAGCAACACCAGACAACTAATATGCCAATGCTGCAAAGAAATCTGTAGGAAAAAGATGCCTTATGCCAGCGTTGCAGATCCAAATGCTGTGTACGGAGACCCGCATCAGATTACCGTTGTGATGGTCACAGCCCTCAGCCATCGGAGTAAGCCTCGGTTTACTCAGAGTGACTGGCAAAACTGCTCAGCCAGGACCATGAAGTCTGCATCGGAAGACGCAGTCCGTGGCTTGGCCATTCCAACAGAACGCTGTCCTGTGCCGCCCCTAAACTGCTGCAGCATGTCAGTCAGACTCTCCCTGCCATCGGACTTGTACACAAATCATTGGGATTGCTCAGAATCGCGCCCATTGTCCATATTCTGGGGTATATTGTTGTCTTTATATTAAAATTGATAGAGTAGCTGTATTTGGACTTGCAAATAATTGCCTTATTGTCCTGCTTCAAGAGTATGCATTTGATGCATTACTTTGATTTCAAAATGGAAAAGAAAAAAAAAAATACTGATGGAAATAAAAAGCTACGATGCATATTGCTTGTGCTGGTGAGATGTTGACACCAGAATGTCAGTACGGTCTGAACATGGATGGAAAGTCGACAATGACAGAAAGTCAACAGACACAGGGGTATATGCAATTGCGGTCGAATTCCCGAAATTGTCGAATTTCGGGAATTTTTCGCCAAAAAAAAAAATTCGACAATGCAATTCAGTACTTTCCGACAAAAAAACGGACTTTCAAAATTCGACTTTTTGAAATTCGACTTTTGACAAATTCGACTTTTTTGCAATGATACAAATGCTGCAATTCGACCAAAGTCTATTCAATGGAAGTTTGGAAATTCGACAACAGTGCTTTTAGACAGTAAATTCGTCATTTTCAATCCGCCACACTTTGGTGGGGGAATCTAATAAAAAAAAATTAAAACATGTTTTTTTTGTGTTTTTTTTTCTTGGTAATATCCTATCTATTTATATTAGAAGGGATTAGGTACTTGGTTTGTCTTTTTTGGAGGCACAAGTATTATTTATATATTTTTAAAAATAATATTTTTTTATTTTATTTTTTGGATGGAATGGTAAAATCCCTGAAAAAAATGGCGTGGGGTCCCCCCTCCAAAGCATAACCAGCCTCTGGCTCTTCGAGCTGGTCCTGGTTCTAAAAATGCGGGGGGGAAATTGACAGGGGTTCGCCCGTATTTTTAAAACCAGCACCGGGCTCTGCGCCTGATGCTGGTGCAAAAAATACGGGGGACAAAAAGAGTAGGGGTCCCCCGTATTTTATACACCAGCATCGGGCTCCACTAGCTGGACAGATAATGCCACAGCCGGGGGTCACTTTTATACAGCGCCCTGCGGCCGTGGCATTAAATATCCAACTAGTCACCCCTGGCCGGGGTACCCTGGGGGAGTGGGGACCCCTTCAATCAAGGTGTCCCCCCCCCCAGCCACCCAAGGGCCAGGGGTGAAGCCCGAGGCTGCCCCCCCCCCCCCCATCCAAGGGCTGCAGATGGGAGGCTGATAGCCTTGAGAAAAATGTCAGAATATTGTTTTTTCCAGTAGTACTACAAGTCCCAGCAAGCCTCCCACGCAAGCTGGTACTTGGAGAACCACAAGTACCAGCATGCGGGAGAAAAACGGGCCCGCTGGTACCTGTAGTTCTACTGGAAAAAAAATACCCAAATAAAAACAGGAGACCGACACCGTGAAAGTAAAACTTTATTTCATACGTCGACACACACATACTTACCTATGTTCACACGCCGACATCGGTCCTCTTCTCCAAGTAGAATCCAGGGGTACCTGAAAAGAAAAGATAAATACACTCACCTCATCCATGGTCCAGAGGTAAATCCACGAACTTGTCAAAAAAACAAACCGGACACCCGTACCACACGGACTGAAAGGGGTCCCATGTTGACACATGGGACCCCTTTCCACGAATGCAGAGAGACCCCCCCTGTGACAGCTGTCACTGAAAGGTCTCGTAAGCCAATCAGCGAGCGCAACGTCCTTGCACTCTGCTGATTGGCTCTGTGCGCGTCTGAGCTGACAGCGCATCGCAAAGCCTCTCCATTATATTCAATGGTGGGAACTTTGCGGCTAGCGAAGGGGTCACCCGCCGGTCAGCGGCTGACCGCGGGTAACCCACCCACTGACGGCAAAGTTCCCACCATTGAAAGTAATGGGAGAGGCTTTGCGATGCGCTGTCTGAGGTCACACGCGCACAGCCAATCAGGTGAGCGCCACGGAAGTAGCGCTTCCTGATTGGCTGAAGGGACCTCAGTGACAGGAGTCACGTGGTGTCCCGGCATTCGGGGAAAGGGGTCTGATGTGTAAACATGGGACCCCTTTCAGTCCGGCATGGTACGGGTGTTCCTGTTTTTTTTTTAACAAGTACGTGGATTATCTCCCGGACACTGGATTGAGGTGAGTCTAATTTTTTTCACAGGTACCTCGGATTGTCGGAGACTGTGACAGTCGGCGTGTCAACATAGGTAAGTATGTGTGTGTCGGCAGTATGTAATAAAGTTGTACTTGTCACGGTGTGTGTGTCCTGTTTTTATTTGGGTATTTTTTTTCCAGTAGTACTACAGGTACCAGCGGGCCTGTTTTTCTCCCGCATGCTGGTACTTGTGGTTCTCCAAGTACCAGCTTGCGGGGGAGGCTTGCTGGGACTTGTAGTAGTACTACTGGAAAAAACAATATTCTGTCATTTTACTCAAGGCTATCAGCCTCCCATCCGCAGCCCTTGGATGGGGGGGACAGCCTCTGGCTTCACCCCTGGCCCTTGGGTGGCTGGGGAAGGGGGACCCCTTGATTGAAGGGGTCCCCACTCCCCCAGGGTACCCCGGCCAGGGGTGACTAGTTGGATATTTAATGCCACGGCCGCAGGGCGCTGTATAAAAGTGACCCCCGGCTGTGGCATTATCTGTCCAGCTAGTGGAGCCCGGTGCTGGTGTATAAAATACGAGGGACCCCTACTCTTTTTGTCCCCCGTATTTTTTGCACCAGCATCAGGTGCAGAGCCCGGTGCTGGTTTTAAAAATACGGGGGATCCCCTGTCAATTTTTACCCCGCATTTTTAGAACCAGGACCAGCTCGAAGAGCCCAAGGCTGGTTATGCTTTGGAGGGGGGACCCCACGACATTTTTTTCCGGGTTTTTTTAATTTGCGGCAAAATCCGGCAAATCGTCCGTTTTTCGCCTGCGGGACTGTCAAATCCGTTTTTCATTGAATATGGTGAATTCCGGCAGCCACCTGCCGGAATTCACCTGTCGAATTGTGTCAAATTAAAAAACGGCGATAATTTGCCGCGATTCGCCGTGAATTGCATATACCCCACAATGTCTAGAGATAATGGGGGTAATTCTGAGTTGATTGCAGCAGCAAGTTTGTTAGCAATTGGGCAAAACCATGTGCACTGCAAGGGGGGGAGCAGATATAACATGTGCAGAGAGAGTTAGATTTGGGTGGGTTATTTTGTTTCTGTGCAGGGTAAATACTGGCTGCTTTATTTTTACACTGCAATTTGGATTTCAGTTTGAATACACCCCACCCAAATCTAACTCTCTCTGCACATGTTATACCTGCCCCTCCTGCAGTGCACATGGTTTTGCCCAACTGCTAACAAATTTGCTGCTGCGATCAACTCAGAATTAGGCCCAATGGGGGTAATTCCAAGTTGATCGCAGCAGGAATTTTGTTAGCAGTTGGGCAAAACCATGTGCACTGCAGGGGAGGCAGATTTAACATGTGCAGAGGGAGTGAGATTTGGGTGTGGTGTATTCAAATTGAAATCCAAATTGCAGTGTAAAAATAAAGCAGCCAGTATTTACCCTGCACAGAAACAAAATAACCTACCCAAATCTAACTCTCTCTGCAAATGTTATATCTGCTCCCCTGCAGTGCACATGGTTTTGCCCAACTGCTAACAAATTTGCTGCTGCGATCAACTCAGAATTAGGCCCAATGGGGGTAATTCCAAGTTGATTGCAGCAGGAATTTTGTAGCAGTTGGGCAAAACCATGTGCACTGCAGGGGAGGCAGATTTAACATGTGCAGAGAGAGTTAGATTTGGGTGTGGTGTGTTCAATCTGCAATCTAATTTGCAGTGTAAAAATAAAGCAGCTAGTATTTACCCTGCACAGAAATAAAATAACCCACCCAAATCTAACTCTCTCTGCACATGTTATATCTGCCTCCCCTGCAGTGCACATGGTTTTGCCCAACTGCTAACAAAATTCCTGCTGCGATCAACTTGGAATTGCCCCCAATATTAGCTGATTTTAGGGTTAGGTAAGACCCCTATGGAAAACCGAATGATCAACATGCCAACTGTGCCATTATGTCGTGCTTAACATTTTGAATATCTGCTTTTCATACCTCAACCGTTGGTTTCGGTATCTAGCTAGAACTGAAGACGTGCGATCATATTATGTGGGTAGCTAGTCTTTTCTTGCTCTCTTCTTCAAACATACACAGACGTGGACAAATTTGTTGGTACCCTTTTATGGAAAAAAGTACCCATGGTTTTTCTCTGAAATAACTTGAAAGTGACAGAAGCAGTTGATGTCCTGCATTGTATATTCCGTATTTAATAGAACTACGTCTTTGCCTCTGATTTTTTATTTGACAGAATATTTTAAATACTAAAACCAATGAAATGGCATGGACAAAAATGACGGGACACTTAAGTTTTAATATTTTGTTGCACAGTTATTTTCTGTAACTCTCAATGAGACTTCTGTACAGTAGTTTGGTCCAATCTTCCTCTGCTCCAGCTGTTTCATGAGTGCCTTCTCCAGACTGCACTGTAGCCAACCAGCATGAATGTGTCATCCTGGGTCTACTTCCATGTAGCCTACTGTCACTCAAAAAGCATTGGATGGTGTAATCAGATACTGATGTACCTTGGAGTTCAACTTGTATTTATTTGAAAGTATTCCTTGGCTCTGTTTAATCTGGGGTTGATTTCGCTAACGTCCTAGTGGATACTGGACAGTAGTATCATTACATTAGTACCATGGGATATAGATCGAGTCCGTTGGAGCCTGGCTATTGAAGAAATCATTGGTGTGTGCTGGCTCCTCCCCTCTATGCCCCTCCGCCAGACTCTGTTTAGAAAAATCTGCCATATAATACTAAAGACAACTCTTCCCTCTTCTTTTTTTTGTGATTCGATATACTTGTGTCTCAATTCTAAATAGAGGATTCTGATCTGATGGGTATGGGTCATTGGGTCGACCCAACTTAGGTCGACATTAATTAGGTCGACCACTGAAGGTCAACGTTGCCATTAGGTCGACAGGGGCGTTAGGTCGACCAGTCAAAAGGTCGACATGAGGTTGTTGGTTTTTTTTACTGTTTTTGGTGTCATTTTCTCCGTAAAGTGACGGGGAACCCAAATTAGTGCACAGTGTCCCCTCGCATGGCTCGCGGATAGCGTTGCTATTCTTTGTTATGGTTGGTGTTGGTTCGTTACCTCACCGCTTTCGGGTTATTCCTTCTCTCATGGTATGTCCGTCTCCTCGGGCACAGTTTTCCTAGACTGAGTCTGGTGGAGGGGCATAGAGGGGAGGAGCCAGCACACACTATTGATTTCTTAAAGTGCCAGGCTCCAATGGACCCAATCTATACCCCATGATACTAATGTCATCCCTGTATCCTCTACGGACTATGAGAAAAGGAATTACTAGTAGGTATTAAATTCCTATTTTTCCTCTTGGGGCCACATACATGCTGGTTGGCTACAGTCCCATGGTCTTAAACGTTCTTAATAGTGATGAGCGGATTCGGTTTTACTCGGTTCTCAAAACGGCATCTTATTGGCTATCCAAAACACGTGACATCCGTGAGCCAATAAGATGACGTTTTGAGAACCGAGTAAAACCGAGTAAAACCGAATCCGCTCATCACTAGTTCTTAATATTTGCAACTGTGAGTCAGAGGGACATCAAGCAGATGGTCTTGTAGCCTTTACCTTTAACTTGCTTGTCTATAATTTTTCTTTCTGATCTCCTTAGACAACTTTTTCACTTGCTTTCTCTTTTCCATGCTCAGTGTGATGGACACGATGATACCAAACAGCAGGGTGACTACTTTTCTCTATTTAAATAGGCTGAATTAGAAGATTGAGGACATGTGATACTACTGTAATTCAAGAAAGCAATTCGTATGAAATGTCCTATAATCCACTTGTTTCTTATTTTTTCTTTGGGGTACCAACAAATCTATCCTGGCCATTTTAAAATACCTTCAGAAAACAAGCAATAAATGTCTGTCTATTCACGGTTTCTTTTGCTTTATTCTATGATATGCCAAAGGCATGCAGGTATACATGAGGCAATAGCTTTTAATTTCATCACTTTTCAGGAGGAATGAAGCATTGGTTCATGTTTGTACAGTTTAGAAATGAATTCTGGAGAACCAGAAAGTGTATGAGAATGGCTCACTAGCTGGTTGCGAGTGCAGTTATTTTCCTTAATATTGCTTGTATTACATGTTAATTGTAACTTTTTTTTTTTTTTTTTTTTTTTGGTCTTTAGGGGAGGAGAGGACTTAATTGTAACACAGTTCCAGTCACAAAGAATCTTGAAGATAGCGATAAAAGAAAAGACCACAACAAGGAAAACAAGGATATGGAAGAGGAGTTTGACAAAAGTGAGGAAAAAAAGGAAAATGACACTACCCCAGCAAGGAGGAGCCTAACATATAGAATGAAAGACCGAAGAAGCTGGAAGCAAGAGGACTCTGAGCAAGAGTCTGATGAGGATGATGATAAGCTAAGTGACATGTAAGTGAATAGTTTAACATCAAGGCGTTATATCGACCTCACTGCTCACCCTGTTTTGTTTATTTCAAGAATCTCTGCTTGAAAACTTAAAGTATTTTCATGGAAGAAAGGGTATTATCTCTACATAGGGCTGGATTCATTACGAGAGGTTGTTCGTGTGGACAACCCCTTTTAAAGTGTCTACTATGTGATGGTGTATGTGGACTCATTTTCAGACCAAATAATGGATACAGGAATAACTCGGTAATGTGAACGCCCAGGAGCAGAGCCGGCCCTAACCAATATGAAGCCCTAGGCAAAATTTTGGCTGGTGCCCCCTAGCACCACCGCTGGTTCTGCCTCTGACCTTGCACCTCTTTCCCAGCACCATCACCCCTCACCCATAGCAGTCCTTGTACCCCCTATATTTTAAATAGGAACAGTTCACACATTTGACGCACAGCCCAAAAAGGGGTATCTTCTTGCTGGGAAGGGGCATGGCCACACAATAGTAACCCCAATTACACCACACAGTACTGCAACTTTATTCACATTTTATCTTGCAATAGTGTCCATAATTCATATTACATCCCACAGTAGTATCACTTTACCTTATAAACCTTACTCCTCACAGTAGAGCCCCTTATTCACATTACATCACACTGAATTGCTCCTTATTCACATTACACCACACCTTATTGCTCTTTATTCACATTAGACGACACAGTAGTGCCCTTTCTATATGCAATGCCACATAGTAGAGCATCTTATACACATAATGCCACACATTAGTAATGCATTTATACACAATTCCACACAGTAATGCCCTTACACATATGAGACATATTAATGTCCTTATAAACATAATGCACCTTACACATTATGACAACCTTTATTAATGCCTGCAAAGTTGAGTAGTGGAAGCACCTCTGGCAGCCGCCCATGAGGCACCCACTGATCTGGTAGTATGAGCACCAGTCGGAACCGGAACCTGGTTACCACAGGAAATATAAGCTTGTCGAATGGCAAGTCTAATCCATCTAGACAAAGACTGCTTAGATGCTGGCCAAACCTTCTTTGGACCATCATAGAGAACAAACACATGGTCTGACCTTCTGAAGGACAACGTAACTTGTACGCATATTCGTAAAGCTCGGACAACATCCAAAGACACGCCCCCATCTGCGAATCCCTGAAAAGATGGGACTACAATCAGCTGGTTTACGTGAAACCCGAAACGATCTTAGGAAGGAAATCTGCTCTTGTACGGAGTTCTGCCCTATCCTCATGGAAAATTAAAAACGGAGTCTAACATGATAAGGCTACAAACTCAGAAAACTCTCCTGGCCGAAGCCCAGGCAAGTAATAACGTGACCTTCCAAGAGAGATATTTCAGGTCTGTTCTTTCCAACGGCTCAAAAGTTGGTGATCTCAAAAATTCCAACAACAAATTTAAGTCCCACGACGCAGTGGGAGGACGGAAAGGAGGTTGTACCCTCAGAACCCCCTGTCAAAAGGTCTGAACCTCTTGTGAGGATGCTAACCGCTGTTGAAATAGGATGGAGAGAGCCTAAACGTGAACCCTCAAGGAACCTAGTCTGAGTCCTTTATCCAGACCAGCTTGAAGGAAAAGCAGAAGTCTGGATAAGTGGAAATTCGTGTTCCAGACACCAGTCCATGTACTTCTTCCAATGTCTGCAGTAGTGCATGGCATTAACCGACTTCCTATCAACGATCATCGTAGGAATAGCCGTTCTTGGTATCCCTCTGTCTCTTAAGATCCAGGTATCAATACCCATGGCGTTGAACGTAGCCTGTTCAGGTCTGAGTGGAGGAATGGCCCCTGATATAGCCGGTCCTTCCTTCAAGGTAACCGCCAAGGGGCCTCCGCTAGTATCCCCCTTAAGTCCGAGTACCAACTCCTGCGGAGCCAATCTGGTGCTATGAGAATTGGCCATACTCATTCTCGTAGTACCCTTCTCTTTGGAGAATTCGGGGTATGAGTGGGAAAGGTGGAAAAATTTAAACCGTTCTGTAACACCAAGGAAGTGTCAGCGCGTCCACTTCCTCCGCTGCTGGATCTCTTGTCCTGGACACATATCTGGGCAGCTGATGATTTTGTAGAAACGCCCTCAGGTCCACCTGAGGTAGACCCCATCTACTCACCATCATGTCGAAGATCTGTGTAGGCACCACTCGCCTGGATGCATGGCCTGGCGACTGAGATAATCTGCTTCCCAGTTCTCGTTTGACCGTTGACTAGATCTTCGGCTAAGAGAAGCGCATTGTAACCTGCTCTCAGTTCGAGAACGTTTATGGGTAGGCCGCCCTCCTGTAAAGTCCATTTGCCCTGAAACTGATGGGTCTCTATGACAGCAACCCCAACCTCTTTGTTGTGAGAATCCTCTGCTGCAAGGTTTTTGTGTAACGACCACCAAATTAAGGAGATCCGTTTCTTTGGTGGAAAGCTGATATTTCGATGCAGGAGCCAGTGCGACCCTGGTCCCTGAGCAATTAGGTTCATTTGGAATGGACGGTAGTGAGGTCTGCCGTACTGGAGAGCCTCCAAAAGACGCCACCATCATCCCGAGAAGTTGCACAGAGGTGTTCAGGTAAACCGTCTGTGTTCTCAGTACCTGAGTCACTAGCCTCTGTAGGTCCTGGATCTTGTTCTCTGGTAAGAATGCCCTCAATCTTACTGTGTCTAAGAGGAGACCTAGGTATTGAATCAGTTGTGTTGGCCTGAGGTTAGATTTCTGGAAATTCACCATCCACCCATGTTGAATGAGAAGTTGATGAGATGTCTAAGCCTCCTTGATCAGCTGTTCTTGAGAGGAGGCTTTGATCATGAGATCGTCTCAATCCTACCACCATTACTGCCATGATCCTTGTAACGAGACCTTGGGCTGATGATAGACTGAATAGTAGGACCCTTAATTTGGTAGGGATCCTTCACCAGTGCAAATTTTAAGTAAGCTTGGTGGGGTGTCCAAATCGGGATATGAAGGTACGCATCCCTTATGTTCATGGATACCATTAACTCTCCTAGTTCCAAACCTGCAATAACTGACTGGATTTACTGCATCCTGAATCTGCAAACCGTTAGGAATTGGTTTAAAACTTTTAAAACTTAGAATTGGTCTGACCGGGCCATCCGGTTTTGCACCACCAAAAGATTTGAATAAAAATCCCGTTCCACCTTGAGGATCCGGGACTTGCGATATAACCCTTTGTATGTAGGAGTCTTTGAATTTGCCGCCTGTAATGCTACTGCTTGCAATGGACACCTAAGCCCTCGCGCTGTAAAGAAACGGACTGTGTACGTTTCTGAAACTATCCTGTAACTGGGAAATATCTAGTTGATCCAGACTTCTGGTGAGGTGCTGGTCCAGGCGTCCCGAAGACCTTCCAACTCTGAACCCACCAAGGGGAACCCCAGTTGAGCAGGGAGACTGTCATTGTACGGGTTTGTCAGCAGGTTTGTTCTGCTTTCTGGGTGTCGACTGTGAACGACTTATACCTCTGGTTCCCCGAGTCTGTTGTTCCAAAACCTCTTCTGGCTCGGCACGACATTGATCGAATTAATTTAAACACAGGTCCCGAGTAACCTCCTCTAACAAGTGAAGTGGTTCTCGAGTAAGAAGTAGGTAGGAAGGTAGATTTCACAGCAGTTGCCTGCGAAATCCACTTGTCTGACTCAGGACCAAATAACATCTCCCTTCTCTGAGCCATAAAATTCTTCTAGCCGAAAAAGGCAGGAACCGAGATGGGGGGCAATATTTTCTAGCGTCCTTTGAAACCGGGCACATATTAGCCGCTGATTCTCGAATATGCTCTGCTTACTGAGAAACCTCCTCCAGGCTACCTTTTTACGCCCAGCCCATGTGACAATGTGCTGGTACAAAAAATTGCTTCTGATGCAGTGTGACCTGACATATCCTTTACTGCGGTCACGGTAATCATAGGTGACATTGCCTTCTTTGAAAATCCACCAGAGGCGGCACCTCCCATTTAGCCATTACACTTTTTGATACAGGATTATTAACTTCAAACCTCCGTGGCACTTGAAAGCGTTTATAAGGTTGCTTCCAAGCTCTCGCCATCTGAGTCTGGAGAGTTTGAGGAATAGGGAGCACTACTGGCAACGATTTGTGGGATACGAATAAATCGAAAACTCTCTGGGACCTTAACTTCTTACTCCTTGAAGTTAAGGGTCTCCATAACCACTTCTATAAGGGAATCTAAACTCCTGATCTAAAGGCAGACTTAATTATCTCACCTTTATATCTATGATAAGACCCTCTTCCTCCTTCGTGTAAGATGAAGTGGGTTCCCCATCCAAGTACTAACAAGGCCTGTCCCTGCTTAGCTTCCGAGATCAGACGAGATCAGGCGTGTTCAGTCTGAATCGTCTTGCTCGCATTGCTTAATGCTTGCGCAGGAGGGATTAATTTAAATCAGAAATTCCTCCATAGTCCTTGAGAATCCCTCAGCCCCTTGTTTGCGGGATTCTGACATTTCTTTTGAAATGTCTATCAGGGCTTGCTCCCATGACTTTGGCGGAGCCTTTTTCCCGTGTTGAGCGCCCTTAACTAAACAGGCAACGCATACCCAGGAGCCGCACACCCTTGTACTCCTCTTACTACATCTTGTAGAAACAAAATGAGTCTGTGTTTTTGGTAAGTGCTTTTGACATTTGAAGCCGTACCTCATAGAGCGTTCCTCAGTGCTTTCCTCCTTTTAATAGGAACAGAAAGACCGTAACGGGTGATGAGAATAAAGGTACACTGGATTCACCTAGCTGGATCTTTCTATATACTACACACAACACAAAGAAATATATATATTTTTTTTTATAATAATAATAATATCACCAGCCTCGTTGCAACCCTCGCACCCCCAACTGTATTTTAGTGCTGAGGTCGGGGTTGTGATCCAGTCGTTCCCATTGTTTCATCGGGATCTTTTGTTTAGAAGTCCCTTGAAAATCTAAAGCATACAAATGCCTGTTAGAATACATTGAAAATCAATTGCAGCAGAGTCCTAAATACAAATGTCCAGTAGAGGGAGTAATGCTCTATTTTAATAACCCCTCCCTCTGCTCTGACTGGCCAGGAAGCCTGCCTATTCTAAAGGAGGTCTAATACTGCCCAATAGAGACTTTTTTGGCGCCTCAATTCAGTTTTAAAAACGGCAGCCATTTATTTAATAAATGTATATTTTCTAAAGCTCTCTGTTGTCCTTCCTAGCGGTCACTCTCCCCCTTTTACGGCTTCCCCAAGGCCGGACTTACTAGCAAGAGGGTCTGTGTCTATGCATCCCCCCTTTGTTGTCTCCCTCAGCCCTCCGTTGGCGACGGGAGGGGACGAGAGACTATTTGAGCGGGCGGTGGACGCACTTTCCAAACGCCCCGTAGTATGTGGGGATGCTGCCGCTGGCATATGCGCTGTGTTTCCCTCAGCCCTCCGCTGTGGCGGGCGGGGACGAGAGACTATTTGAGCGGGCAGTGTGAGGTGGACGCAGTTCTCAAGCGCCCCGTAGCATGTGGTGATGCCGCTGACCGGCGCGCTTTTCAGCGTGCGGCGGGAGGTCAATCCCAAGCGCCCCGCTGTATGCGGGGATGCCGCCGCTGACAGCCGCGCTGTGTCTCCCTCAGCCCTCCGTCTGTAGAGGAAGGGGGGCGAGCGGGGGAGCTGACATGCAGCGGGAGTATAAGCCGGCCAGGGAGTGTTTGAGCCCGCGCTGTGTATTTAAAAAGGAGGGGGAGCAGCGGGGGAGCTGCGCTGCTAGCCTGCCAGGGCTTAAGTTATAGGAAGTCTGAAGGCAGCAGCATGCACACTGGCCAGATAATAGTAATATCTTTAACCCTCATGTCTGCCTTACTATCTAAGGCCCATATTAACCCCCAGTACTCACTGACCCCTGGAATTGCTGACTGTGCTCCGGATTTTCCATAGAGAGATGCAGATCCCCTTTATTAGGGATCATTGTCTCTCTAATTTAAAGGCTTTTGTCCCCCTTTTCATTAGGTTGACGCAGCCTGAGTTTTCTGTAATGGAGCAGGAGCTCCCTTCTGTGCCTTGTACCTCCTAGGCACAATTTTTCAAACTGATCGATGAGGGATGTGAAGGGGGAGGAGCCGGCTGTGCAGACGATGCTAATTTTAGATTGTGCCACACCTCCGGTTGCAAGCTTCACACCCCTACTGTATAAGACTCCAGTGTCCCCTAGTGGATGAAAGAGAAATACTGTGCTTATGAATGTACCCTTCAAATGCTGGATCGCTTTATATTTACATGGCAATTTAGATTTCAGCTTGAACACACCCCTCATTGCACATTTTAAGTCTGCCCCACCTGCAGCGCAACATGGATTTGCTTTACTCCCAGCTTCCAATCAGGCCGTTAATGTTTAATCATTCTCAATAGTCCTTGCCCCAGTGGAGCGAACAATCTAAGGGTTTTTTTCAATTGAAGTCGGATCCATTCCGACATGCATTTGTCGGAATGGATCCGACAACCCCTATTCAAATCTCATCTCAATTCGACTTTTTCAAGTCGAATTGAGATGAGGGACCCAGAGGAGGAGAGGGGAAGGGGGAGACGGGGGACAGCCGCCGGCAGACGGAGGAGATCAGTGCTACAGTAGCGCTGCAGGAGGATGTCACACAGGTGCCCGACCTCACGGTAGTGTCCACCCAGCTCTAGCAAGTCTGCTGGAGCCGGGTGGACGCTGCCGTGAGCGGCGCGGCTGTGTGACATCCTGCTGTAGCGCTGATCTCCTCTGGCTGCCCGCGGCAGTCCCTGTCTCCCTGTGGCTCTCCCCCCTCTCCTCCTCTGGGTCCGCATCTCAGTCCGACATCTTTTGATGTCGGACTGAGATGGTCGAAAAGGGGGTTAAAACCTGTCGGTTTTGGCCCCGTTTTCGACACAAGCATGTGGATCGGCAGCTATTCCGCTGATCCACGTGCTTTTCGACAAGTCGAATTCATCGACTTGTCGAAAATATTGAATAGGTCGAATCAGGATTCGACCTTTAAAAAGTTGAAAACTGCAGTCTTTTCGACAGACGGCAGTTTTCGACTTCAATTGAATATACCCCTAAATTCTCTTCCTCACAAACATTTGAATTGTGGAGGAAAGCAGAACACCCTGGGAGGAAACCCACACCACACCCTGGGAGAACAATACAACCGCCACACAGATAGGTTCAGTTGTGGGAATAGAACCTATAAACCTAGTTCTGTGAGGCAGCAAGGTTAATCATCATGCAATACATTATAATACATTGCTCAGCTTTCATTTCCGATTATTAAAAGTGTTGGAAAACTGTCTTTTTCTTTTCTCTAACGTCCTAGAGGATGCTGGGGATTCCGTAAGGACCATGGGGATAGACGGGCTCCGCAGGAGACATGGGCACTTTAAGAAAGAATTTAGTTCCTGGTGTGCACTGGCTCCTCCCTCGATGCCCCTCCTCCAGACCTCAGTTTGATACTGTGCCCAGACGAGCTGGGTGCTTTTCAGTGAGCTCTCCTGAGTTTACTGATAGAAAGTATTTTGTTAGGTTTTTTATTTTCAGGGAGCTCTGCTGGCAACAGACTCCCTGCATCGTGGGACTGAGGGGAGAGAAGCAGCCCTACTCTCTGAAGCTAGGTCCTGCTTCTTAGGCTACTGGACACCATTAGCTCCAGAGGGATTGGTACG